>NC_141012.1:53446483-53565019 GCF_052327205.1 Somniosus microcephalus | reverse complement strand
GGAAGAGGGAGCGGAGGGCGGGGGGAAGAGGGAGCGGAGGGCGGGGGGAAGAGGGGAGCGGAGGGGCGGGGGAAGAGGGAGCGGAGGGCGGGGGAAGAGGGAGCGGAGGGCGGGGGAAGAGGGAGCGGAGGGCGGGGGAAGAGGGAGCGGAGGGCGGGGGAAGAGGGAGCGGAGGGCGGGGGAAGAGGGAGCGGAGGGCGGGGGAAGAGGGAGCGGAGGGCGGGGGAAGAGGGAGCGGAGGACGGGGAGCGGAGGGGGAACAGGGAGCGGAGGGCGGGGGAACAGGGAGCGGAGGGCGGGGGAACAGGGAGCGGAGGACGGGGGAAGAGGGAGCGGAGGGCGGGGGAACAGGGAGCGGAGGGGGAACAGGGAGCGGAGGGGGAACAGGGAGCGGAGGGCGGGGAGCGGAGGGGGGAAGAGGGAGCGGAGGGCGGGGGAAGAGGGAGCGGAGGGCGGGGGAAGAGGGAGCGGAGGGCGGGGGAAGAGGGAGCGGAGGGCGGGGGAAGAGGGAGCGGAGGGCGGGGAGCGGAGGGCGGGGGAACAGGGAGCGGAGGGCGGGGGAACAGGGAGCGGAGGGCGGGGGAACAGGGAGCGGAGGGCGGGGGAACAGGGAGCGGAGGGCGGGGGAACAGGGAGCGGAGGGCGGGGGAACAGGGAGCGGAGGGCGGGGGAACAGGGAGCGGAGGACGGGGGAAGAGGGAGCGGAGGACGGGGGAAGAGGGAGCGGAGGACGGGGGAAGAGGGAGCGGAGGGCGGGGAGCGGAGGGCGGGGAGCGGAGGGCGGGGAGCGGAGGGCGGGGAGCGGAGGGCGGGGAGCGGAGGGCGGAGGGCGGGGAGCGGAGGGCGGAGGGCGGGGAGCGGAGGGCGGGGAGCGGAGGGGCGGGGAGCGGAGGGCGGGGGAACAGGGAGCGGAGGGCGGGGGAACAGGGAGCGGAGGGCGGGGGAACAGGGAGCGGAGGGCGGGGGAACAGGGAGCGGAGGGCGGGGGAACAGGGAGCGGAGGGCGGGGGAACAGGGAGCGGAGGGCGGGGGGAACAGGGAGCGGAGGGCGGGGGAACAGGGAGCGGAGGGCGGGGGAACAGGGAGCGGAGGGCGGGGGAACAGGGAGCGGAGGGCGGGGGAACAGGGAGCGGAGGGCGGGGGAACAGGGAG
The DNA here is from genome assembly GCF_052327205.1 of Somniosus microcephalus. Classification (NCBI taxonomy): domain Eukaryota; kingdom Metazoa; phylum Chordata; class Chondrichthyes; order Squaliformes; family Somniosidae; genus Somniosus; species Somniosus microcephalus. The sequence goes on along the minus strand of NC_141012.1, from coordinate 53,563,867 downwards.
CGGAGGGCGGGGGAACAGGGAGCGGAGGGCGGGGGGAAGAGGGAGCGGAGGGCGGGGGGAAGAGGGAGCGGAGGGCGGGGGGAAGAGGGAGCGGAGGGCGGGGGGAAGAGGGAGCGGAGGGCGGGGGGAAGAGGGAGCGGAGGGCGGGGGGAAGAGGGAGCGGAGGGCGGGGGGAAGAGGGAGCGGAGGGCGGGGGGAAGAGGGAGCGGAGGGCGGGGGGAAGAGGGAGCGGAGGGCGGGGGGAAGAGGGAGCGGAGGGCGGGGGGAAGAGGGAGCGGAGGGCGGGGGGAAGAGGGAGCGGAGGGCGGGGGGAAGAGGGAGCGGAGGGCGGGGGGAAGAGGGAGCGGAGGGCGGGGGGGAAGAGGGAGCGGAGGGCGGGGGGAACAGGGAGCGGAGGGCGGGGGGAACAGGGAGCGGAGGGCGGGGGGAACAGGGAGCGGAGGGCGGGGGGGAACAGGGAGCGGAGGGCGGGGGGGAACAGGGAGCGGAGGGCGGGGGGAAGAGGGAGCGGAGGGCGGGGGAACAGGGAGCGGAGGGCGGGGGAACAGGGAGCGGAGGGCGGGGGAACAGGGAGCGGAGGGCGGGGGAACAGGGAGCGGAGGGCGGGGGAACAGGGAGCGGAGGGCGGGGGAACAGGGAGCGGAGGGCGGGGGAACAGGGAGCGGAGGGCGGGGGAACAGGGAGCGGAGGGCGGGGGAACAGGGAGCGGAGGGCGGGGGAACAGGGAGCGGAGGGCGGGGGAACAGGGAGCGGAGGGCGGGGGAACAGGGAGCGGAGGGCGGGGGAACAGGGAGCGGAGGGCGGGGGAACAGGGAGCGGAGGGCGGGGGAACAGGGAGCGGAGGGCGGGGGAACAGGGAGCGGAGGGCGGGGGAACAGGGAGCGGAGGGCGGGGGAACAGGGAGCGGAGGGCGGGGGAACAGGGAGCGGAGGGCGGGGGAACAGGGAGCGGAGGGCGGGGGAACAGGGAGCGGAGGGCGGGGGGAACAGGGAGCGGAGGGCGGGGGGAACAGGGAGCGGAGGGCGGGGGGAACAGGGAGCGGAGGGCGGGGGGAACAGGGAGCGGAGGGCGGGGGGAACAGGGAGCGGAGGGCGGGGGGAACAGGGAGCGGAGGGCGGGGGGAACAGGGAGCGGAGGGCGGGGGGAACAGGGAGCGGAGGGCGGGGGGGAAGAGGGAGCGGAGGGCGGGGGGGAAGAGGGAGCGGAGGGCGGGGGGGAAGAGGGAGCGGAGGGCGGGGGGGAAGAGGGAGCGAGGGCGGGGGGAAGAGGGAGCGGAGGGCGGGGGGAAGAGGGAGCGGAGGGCGGGGGGAAGAGGGAGCGGAGGGCGGGGGGGAAGAGGGAGCGGAGGGCGGGGGGAAGAGGGAGCGGAGGGCGGGGGGAAGAGGGAGCGGAGGGCGGGGGGAAGAGGGAGCGGAGGGCGGGGGGGAACAGGGAGCGGAGGGCGGGGGGAAGAGGGAGCGGAGGGCGGGGGGAAGAGGGAGCGGAGGGCGGGGGGAAGAGGGAGCGGAGGGCGGGGGGAAGAGGGAGCGGAGGGCGGGGGGAAGAGGGAGCGGAGGGCGGGGGGAAGAGGGGAGCGGAGGGCGGGGGGAAGAGGGAGCGGAGGGCGGGGGAACAGGGAGCGGAGGGCGGGGAGCGGAGGGGGAACAGGGAGCGGAGGACGGGGGAAGAGGGAGCGGAGGGCGGGGGAAGAGGGAGCGGAGGACGGGGGAACAGGGAGCGGAGGGGGAACAGGGAGCGGAGGACGGGGGAAGAGGGAGCGGAGGACGGGGGAAGAGGGAGCGGAGGACGGGGGAAGAGGGAGCGGAGGACGGGGGAAGAGGGAGCGGAGGACGGGGGAAGAGGGAGCGGAGGGCGGGGGAAGAGGGAGCGGAGGACGGGGGAAGAGGGAGCGGAGGGCGGGGGAACAGGGAGCGGAGGGCGGGGGAAGAGGGAGCGGAGGGCGGGGGGAAGAGGGAGCGGAGGGCGGGGGAAGAGGGAGCGGAGGGCGGGGGGAAGAGGGAGCGGAGGGCGGGGGGAAGAGGGAGCGGAGGGCGGGGGGAAGAGGGAGCGGAGGGCGGGGGGGAAGAGGGAGCGGAGGGCGGGGGGAAGAGGGAGCGGAGGGCGGGGGGAAGAGGGAGCGGAGGGCGGGGGGAAGAGGGAGCGGAGGGCGGGGGGAAGAGGGAGCGGAGGGCGGGGGGAAGAGGGAGCGGAGGGCGGGGGGAAGAGGGGAGCGGAGGGCGGGGGGAAGAGGGAGCGGAGGGCGGGGGGAAGAGGGAGCGGAGGGCGGGGGGAAGAGGGAGCGGAGGGCGGGGGGAAGAGGGAGCGGAGGGCGGGGGGAAGAGGGAGCGGAGGGCGGGGGGAAGAGGGAGCGGAGGGCGGGGGGAAGAGGGAGCGGAGGGCGGGGGGAAGAGGGAGCGGAGGGCGGGGGGAAGAGGGAGCGGAGGGCGGGGGGAAGAGGGAGCGGAGGGCGGGGGGAAGAGGGAGCGGAGGGCGGGGGGAAGAGGGAGCGGAGGGCGGGGGGAAGAGGGAGCGGAGGGCGGGGGGAAGAGGGAGCGGAGGGCGGGGGAAGAGGGAGCGGAGGGCGGGGGGAAGAGGGAGCGGAGGGCGGGGGGAAGAGGGAGCGGAGGGCGGGGGGAAGAGGGAGCGGAGGGCGGGGGGAAGAGGGAGCGGAGGGCGGGGGAAGAGGGAGCGGAGGGCGGGGGGAAGAGGGAGCGGAGGGCGGGGGAAGAGGGAGCGGAGGGCGGGGGGGAAGAGGGAGCGGAGGGCGGGGGAAGAGGGAGCGGAGGGCGGGGGGAAGAGGGAGCGGAGGGCGGGGGGAAGAGGGAGCGGAGGGCGGGGGGAAGAGGGAGCGGAGGGCGGGGGGAAGAGGGAGCGGAGGGCGGGGGGAAGAGGGAGCGGAGGGCGGGGGGAAGAGGGAGCGGAGGGCGGGGGGAAGAGGGAGCGGAGGGCGGGGGAAGAGGGAGCGGAGGGCGGGGGGAAGAGGGAGCGGAGGGCGGGGGGAAGAGGGAGCGGAGGGCGGGGGGAAGAGGGAGCGGAGGGCGGGGGAAGAGGGAGCGGAGGGCGGGGGGAAGAGGGAGCGGGAGGGCGGGGGGAAGAGGGAGCGGAGGGCGGGGGGAAGAGGGAGCGGAGGGCGGGGGGAAGAGGGAGCGGAGGGCGGGGGGAAGAGGGAGCGGAGGGCGGGGGGAAGAGGGAGCGGAGGGCGGGGGGAAGAGGGAGCGGAGGGCGGGGGGAAGAGGGAGCGGAGGGCGGGGGGAAGAGGGAGCGGAGGGCGGGGGGAAGAGGGAGCGGAGGGCGGGGGGAAGAGGGAGCGGAGGGCGGGGGGAAGAGGGAGCGGAGGGCGGGGGGAAGAGGGAGCGGAGGGCGGGGGGGAAGAGGGAGCGGAGGGCGGGGGGAAGAGGGAGCGGAGGGCGGGGGGAAGAGGGAGCGGAGGGCGGGGGGAAGAGGGAGCGGAGGGCGGGGGGAAGAGGGAGCGGAGGGCGGGGGGAAGAGGGAGCGGAGGGCGGGGGGAAGAGGGAGCGGAGGGCGGGGGGAAGAGGGAGCGGAGGGCGGGGGGAAGAGGGAGCGGAGGGCGGGGGGAAGAGGGAGCGGAGGGCGGGGGAACAGGGAGCGGAGGGCGGGGGAACAGGGAGCGGAGGGCGGGGGAACAGGGAGCGGAGGGCGGGGGAACAGGGAGCGGAGGGCGGGGGAACAGGGAGCGGAGGGCGGGGAGCGGAGGGGGAACAGGGCATGACTACGAGGGGACATAGCAGAGAAAAGGAGAGTGGGAGAAGGCAGAATACCAGAAAAAAAAGAACAAGACTTGGAAACAAAAGAACACACAATAACCAAAAAAAACAGAAAATGGCAAAGATCCAGAAGAGTGAGAGAGCCAGCAATGCAATGATGCCACAGACACGAGACAGATACACTAACCTAAAAAATATTTTTTTATCTACTAAAAATAGTTCCCAATTTTGCAAATCCTTTCCTCCACTGCCAAAACCATATTGTTCCTTTGCCAGACCATCCCACTCCCACATCTTCCCCAACCTACCCACCAACTCGGTTAGTCACGTCATGGGAGACCAGCTGCCACCTGCAATAACCTAGTCATGAGATTAAAAACCGCATACGTATTTTTTTTTCATTTGTTCACGGGGTGTGGGTGTCGCTGGCAAGGCCAGCATTTATTGCCCATCCCTAGTTGCCTTTGAGAAGGTGGCAGTGAGCCGCCTTCTTGAACCGCTGCAGTCCGTGTGGTGAAGGTACTCCCAGTGCTGTTAGAGGGAGTTCCAGGATTTTGACGCAGTGACGATGAAGGATCGGCAATATACTTCTAAGTCAGGATGGTGTGTGACTTGGAGGTGGTGATGTCCCCACGCGCCTGCTGCCCTTGTCCTTCTAGGTGGAAGAGGTCGCGGGTTTGGGAGGTGCTGCCAAAGAAGCCTTGGCGAGTTGCTGCAGTGCATCTTGTCGATGGCACACACTGCAGCCACGGTACGCCGGTGGTGGAGGGAGTGAATGTTTAAGGTGCTGGATGGGGTGCCAATCAAGCGGGCTGCTTTGTCCTGGATGGTGTCGAGTTTCTTGAGTGTTGTTGGAGCTGCACTCATCCAGGCAAGTGGAGAGTATTCCATCACACTCCTTACTTGTGCCTTGTAGATGGTGGAAAGGCTTTGGGAAGTCAGGAGGTGAGACACTCGCCGCAGAATACCCAGCCTCTGACCTGCTCGCCACAGTATTTATGTGGCTGGTCCAGTTAAGTTTCTGGTCAATGGCGACCCCCAAGTTATTGATGGTGGAGGATAATGCCGTTGAATGTCATGGGGCTGTGGTTAGATGCTCGCTTGTTGGAGATAGTCATTGCCGGGCACTTGTGTGGCGCAAATGTTACCTGCCACTTATCAGCCCAAGCCTGAATGTCGTCCAGGTCTTGCTGCATGTGGGCATGCACTGCTTCATTATCTGAGGAGTTGTGAATGGCACTGAACACTGTGCAGTCATCAATGAACATCCCCACTACATATACACACTTCCCTTGTCAGACTTGTTTCTAGGCAAACATCCTGCACCTGGAACTGACTCTACCATTCATTTCAAGAAAGCAAACTGAAGCCGACAATGTTCTTATTTGACCAAACAACAGTTGCTTTCAGTGACCTCAGACTGGATTTACTTGTAGCAGTTATAGTTTCTGGGTTTGAAGGGACACTTCTCCACCACAATGCACTGGGCGTTATATAGCATAACACCGCTCTCCTTACATCACATCGTCTGATTTACTGTGCACAACACTACGGGAGACCCAGTAGTCTATTATATACAACTAAATAATCACAGACGTGTGTACAATTACTAACAGCGAGAGTTGTGTGTAGTATTCTGGAGACACTTACTTTGAACTGCTTGCCACAAGTGGAGCAGAGGAAGTCTTTGCGGTCAGAGTGTCGCAGCATGTGAAGTCGGAGCTTGTCTGGCCGGCAGAAGGCTTTGTCACATTCTGTGCACTGGTAAATCTTCTCAGAATGGAAGCTGCGAATGTGCTTCTTTATCTGCTCATTGAAAGATTTCAAAATTATATCAAAAAGAAACTGTAGATATTGTTATACATGCGGCTGAAGCACTATAGTAACTAGACCATGACTGTACCCCAACACAAAGTATCACTGTTTAACAGTGTCATCGACAGTTAAACCAGTCGAAAAACAGCTTCACAGCCCATCACTCACTCCTCCCACAGCGCCCCTATCACACTCGCTCCTCCCACACCGACCCCATCACACTCACTCCTTCCACACCGACCCCATCACACTCGCTCCTTCCACACCGACCCCGTCACACTCGCTCCTTCCACACCGACCCCGTCACACTCGCTCCTTCCACACCGACCCCATCACTCGCTCCTTCCACACCGACCCCATCACACTCGCTCCTTCCACACCGACCCCATCACACTCGCTCCATCTGCCATCTGTTTTCTCATTATGTTGAATTACTCACTCTTCCTCCAGCCGACTTAATCTTTGTCACCTACTAGCTTTTTGAATTTGTAACAAAATATGTCACTCTCATTATTTAAAAGCCCTTGATTGGAGAGCTGCTCAATCTTATTTCCACCAATGAAAATAAATTGAGCTGACGAGCCTTTTCATAAAGCAGATAGTCTTCTTACTCATCCTCATTGATTCTCTCCATTCCGCTTTGAATGCAGAATGTCCAAAACTGTAGACACTATTCCAAATGTTGCTTCAATAACAATTTCTAATAAAATACTCGAGATACATCCTAGTACTTGATAGCTTCGACATGATCAGCTTCACAATGACTTTGTAAACAGCCAGTAATCACATCCAAATCCTTTCTCATCTTTGCTGATGGGCACTCTCTCATCACGTACACACGTCATCTTCCAACAAGCTGTACCTTCCACTCAATTAGGGCAAAAGAAGAGAACTTGCATTCTAGAGTGCCAATTAGTCTTCAGAATGTTCCAAACGCTTTACTGCTGAAGTGCAATTACTGTTATGTCGGGAAAAGTGCTAGCCTGTTGCTGCACAGCAAGACCCCACAAATAGCAAATGCGATGAATGACCAGTTAAATCTGTTTGTGGTGTTGTTGATTGAGTATGGCCAGAACGCTGGGAGAACTCCCTGCTCTTCTTCAAATAGTGACATGGGACCGTTTATGTCCACTTGAACAGACAGATGGGGCCTTGGTTTAATGTCTTGTCCAAAAGACAGCACCTCTGACAATGCAGCACTCCCTCAGTGCTGCGCTGAAGTGCCAGCTGAGGTTATGTACTGAGTTCTTGGGAGTGAAGCTTGAGCCCACAACCTTCTGGCTCAAAGGTGAGTGTGCTGCTAACTGAGGCAAGCGGAGATTTAATTTACATTAAAATACCTCTGCCATTCCTGCCGAAGCGGAGAAAGGCTTTGAACATGGTTTGCTTACATTAAGCTGTGTAAATTCAGGTTCTCTCCTGCCCCGAAGCCCCCGCCACACCACCCCCCCCCCCCTCTCCAGCCCTGACGCACCCACACCTCTCTGGCTCCGGCACACCCCCACACCTGTCCGGCCCCGGCGGCCCGCCCCCCCACATCTCTCCGGTTCCGGCGCATCGACCCCCACACCACCTCTCCGGCACCCACCCACCCCCACCTCTCCGGCCCCCGCCCACCCCCACCTCTCCGGCCCCCGCCCACCCCCACCACCTCTCCGGCCCCCGCCCACCCCCACCACCTCTCCGGCCCCCGCCCACCCCCACCTCTCCGGCCCCCGCCCACCCCCACCACCTCTCCGGCCCCCGCCCACCCCCACCTCTCCGGCCCACCCCCACCACCTCTCCGGCCCCCAGCGCATCCCCACCTCTCCGGCCCCCGCCCACCACCTCTCCGGCCCACCCCCACCCCCTCTCCGGCCCCCCCGCCCACCCCCACCTCTCCGGCCCCCGCCACCACCTCTCCGGGCCCCCGCCCACCCCCACCCCCTCTCCGGCCCCCCGCCCACCCCTCTGGCCCCCGCCCACCGCCCACCTCTCCGGCCCCCGCCCACCGCCACCCCTCCGGACCCCGCCCACCCCCACCCCTCCGGCCCCCGCCCACCCCCACCTCTCCAGCTCCCGCCCACCCCCCCGCAAACCTCTCCGGCCCAGGGTTCATTCCCATGGGAAGCAGAATGCCAGATTTTACCACCTTGTAAATACACTGAGATGTTAACCTGAAATATCCTGCAGTCCAAGGCCTGTTTTGGGTTTCAGAAACTGGTGTAATAGTGATCACTCGCATCCAAATTCGAAGATAGAGCGCTTCACATTACCCTGGGCAGGATCTGCTGCTTCACTGGTTTGACCAGAGGGCAAGGAGGAGTCAATTAATGAAATTAAGATCAAAATACAAAAGCAGTGCGATATAAACAGACCACAAGTCTGCAATTTCTGACCACTGCCTACTCCGGAGCATCGCCAGCGACTGCTTAAACAGACTTGGCGTAGTCGCACTTGCCAGTGTGTGACTGATAGCGATTCACAAGTATACACGGATTCTGCAATATGTGAACATTATTTTTACAGTGAGTACAATAGCTTAGTTAAGGCAGTGAGTGCCTGACCCACACTAGCAAGGTCCCAAGGATAATCGCTTATGTTAGAAATGTGTCAATTTGCTTGTTTTTTGCTCTATTTAATTAAAAGATGAAACATATTTTGATCCAAAGATAAAGTGGTTCATTTTAATGGACAATTGATGGAGATATGGAAATTGGGTTTGTATCTCTGCAGATACATCTGTGTAATTCTGACTTGCATAATGAGTTTACTGGTATTATTGGATGCGGCACTGTAAATTTGAATGAAGCATTGTTTTATTTGTGTGAAGGTCCTCACTTCAAAAGAATCGACAGATTAAAAGCAGGAACTGGAGTTAATTGAGTTCTGGTGTATGGTCATGTAAACCTGCAGGTTTTGCCAGTCAAAGACACAACTTGACCCAACAGATACCACAGACCTTATTACATCTAAACATACTGGTCCAGATTTCGCGGTCGGTATGGCTTGTCGTGATTTAAAGGTTAATTTAGTTGGGGATTAACTGAACAACTATCAGGAGAAATATTGTGCAGTTCTGCATGTTTCTGCATTTATAACTCTTGGATGTCAGCATGAGAGTCATTCTTGCAGCTCTTAACAAATACTGTAAGCAGCAGAAAGCAATGCACTAGAATCACAGAATCACAGAAACCCCACAGTGCAGATAGAGGCCATTTCGGCCCATCGAGCCTGCACCGACACATATCCCACCCGATCCCCGTAACCCCACGTATTTAATCCCCCTAACACTAAGGGTCAATTTATCATAGCCAATCAACCTAACCCGCACATCTTTGGACTGTGGGAGGAAACCGGAGCACCCGGAGAAAACCCACGCAAACACGGGGAGAATGTGCAAACTCCACACAGACAGTCGCCCGAGGCCGGATTCGAACCCGGGTCTCTGGTGCTGTGAGGCAACAGTGCTAACCACTATGCCACCGTGCTGCCCGTTAATACACAAGCAATGTTAATACACAAGTTCTGCTAGACCTTCTGTTTGTTGACTGGAGCACCGGCCGACGTGACCCCACGTACACTTACTGTAAGGCTCGCAAAATTCTACAGATTCCCCCAAACCAAGAAAAGAGATATTGGACTGTTTAAGGAAATATTGGGCCAAAAGGGGCTTAAAATCAAAACCCCAGGATTTATCGCTATTTTAAAAGGCATGTTCAGGCCTGTGGAAAAGCTGCAACAAAGGGACTGGGTTGGGCACTGTGGGACAGACAGTTTGAGTATTGGAAAAGGCCAGATTGTCTGAGAATGTTCTGGACTGTCCCAGTCATTCTACATAAAGACAATAGGCCCACGGAAGGACAGTTCCAGCCGAAACCTACAGGGCCAACAAGTACATGAATAATACAATACATGCCAATAACCAACAAGAGAGACCCTGGCCCCAGCAGGAGAAGACAAACGAACAACAGTTTAAACCCACTCAGAGAAACATCCAAAACCACTTCGCACACTTGAACTGATTTCGAAGCAATCCCGAAACTAGTTAAAAGTCAATTAAAGATAAATGGGACCAATCAAAATTAACAAGCCCGCCCAAAATCTAACAAGATTAGCAGGCTTCGTTTAGTATAAACTAAAGACCGGTCTCCACAAGAAATCAGTTCGATGGGTTCGATCAGTACAGTTCAGTCAGAGAGTCATTCGGACAGTCAATGAATTGAAGGAAGGTTATTCGGATGGTGTGTGAACTTGAAGGTACAGTTCACACAGACAGAGGCACAGCTCATTCGAAAGACACATCAGCCTCGGGACAATCAATCGACGGAAGGACAACAGAAGGGGAACGGAAAGAAATCACGGCAACCAAGGGCCCCAAGAAACAAACAACCAAAAATATTACCAGCAACTAGATAATATTGGGCCACAGCGACCAACAAGAAACCAACCTGGAAGAAACCGGAAGATCTGCCAGTTTTTTTCCACTCTACAAACTATTCCTGCGTTTGGTGAGCATTTTTCCTGGCCCTCTGGAGTCCAACTTAGTCAGTGTAGTGGGATTGGGAGGGATGAAGTATTTTGTCTATTGTCATTCTCCCTCGTATATTCCGAAGTGTTCCCCCTTTTAGAGCGATAAGATTATTGTGTTGTGTATATTTTCTTGTCTCAAATAAAAACCAAAGTTCTTGTATCAAATTCAGTTGTTTGCTGCAATTTCATTACAACCCCCAAATAAGTCCAGGTGTAGAACCGAGGGAGTGGGAGCGATTCGAACCGCTCAGGAGTCAGAGGCAAAGCTGACCACACACACCACACCTTAGATATGCACACAGTGCGCCCTGGGATCTGGGGACTACTATGCTGACCACACACACCACCCCTTACACCCCACACAGTGCGCCCTGGGATCCGGGGACCACTATGCTGCGCTCAACTCTGCCGTGTCCGACAGCAACTTTTAGTCTGGGGCCTTGCAACAGGCAAGTGCGCATTCGGCACTACGCCGCCGACCGCTAAATCTGGGCCAATATCACAAAGGGTAACAAACCCCTTACAGACTTTACTTGCAGTAATTCTGTTTATATTTTGTACTAGTATTTACTGAGCTCTTTCATTTGTAACTAAATATATTAGTTGTTGTAATCCTTAAATCGGTGTTTAACATTTGCCATTCTGAAGAAAGTGAGTGGTTGGTAGAGTGAGGATGTTTAATCCAGGAAACATATCACCATCAGGACAGTAACCATCTCCCACAGTACTGTGGAGATTTACAGGTGCTCGCGCCTCAACACAGTCCCCTGAATCTGGACAGACAGTTTACATGTCCACACACAGGAAACAAAGACTTGGTTTGAAGCAATTCAGATGCAGGCTGCTGACTAAGTCAAGTAACCCAGTTACACTCTAACTGCGGCTTACACCCTGTCACACTCTAACTACCGCTTAGACCCGGTTACACTTTGTAACTACCGCTTAGACCCGGTTACACTTTGTAACTACCGCTTAAACCCGGTTACACTTTGTAACTACCGCTTACACCCGGTTACTCCGTAACTACCGCTTACACCCGGTTACACTCTGTAACTACTGCTTACACCCGGTTACACTTTGTAATGACCGCTTACACCCGGTTACACTCTGTAACTACCGCTTACACCCGGTTACACTTTGTAATGACCGCTTACACCCGGTTACACTCTGTAACTACTGCTTACACCCGGTTACACTTTGTAATGACCGCTTACACCCGGTTACACTCTGTAACTACCGCTTACACCCGGTTACACTTTGTAACTACCGCTTAAACCTGGTTACACTTTGTAACTACCGCTTTCACCCTGTAACTACTGCTTACACCCGGTTACACTTTGTAACCACCACTTAAACCCGGTTACACGCCATAACTACCGCTTAAACCCAGTTACACTCCATAACTACTGCTTACACCCGGTTACATTTTATAACTAGTGCTTACACCCGGTTACACTCCGTAACTACTGCTTAAACCCGGTTACACTCCGTAACTACTGCTTACACCCGGTTACACTCCGTAACTACTGCTTACACCCGGTTACACTCCGTAACTACTGCTTAAACCCGGTTACACTCCGTAACTACTGCTTACACCCGGTTACACTCTGTAACTACTGCTTACACCCGGTTACACTCCGTAACTACTGTTTACACCCGGTTACACTCCGTAACTACAGCTTACACCCGGTTACACTCCGTAACTACTGCTTACACCCGGTTACACTCCGTAACTACTGCTTAAACCCGGTTACACTCTGTAACTACTGCTTACACCCGGTTACACTCTGTAACTACTGCTTACACCCGGTTACACTCCGTAACTACTGCTTACACCCGGTTACACTCCGTAACTACTGCTTACACCCGGTTACACTCCGTAACTACTGTTTACACCCGGTTACACTCCGTAACTACAGCTTACACCCGGTTACGCTCCATAACTACCGCTTACACCCGGTTACACTCCGTAACTACCGCTTACACCCGGTTACACTCCGTAACTACCGCTTACACTCCGTAACTACTGCTTACATCTCCTTACACCCAGTCACACTCTAAGTAGCGCTTAGACCCGGTTACATTTTGGAACTAGTGCTTACACCCGGTTACACTCTAACTAGCGCTTACATCTCCCCCCCACACCCCCGCCAAAGAATATCAAGGTCACAGAGAATTACACCGTCTTTCAAAAGGTCTGAAACACTCACCTGGATGAAGTCTGGAAATTGTTTTTTACAGGAGGGGCAGGTGAAACAGCCATTAGTAACATGAATTGCAACATGTTCTTTGAGCAGGTCCAGTCTATCGAAAGATTCTGTGCAGAAAATACAGGAGTACGTTTTCTGATCAGAGTGGAATTTCATGTGTGAATCGAGCGCTGAACTGTTTATGAAGCCTTTGTTACAGATATCACAGGTCAGTGGATAGTTCCCCTCCCGCCCATGGAAATGCAGGTGCTGATCCAACTTCTCCTTCTCCCGAAATGCTTTCCCACAATGAAGGCATTTAAATGGTCGAAAAGTTTTACGTATAAAGAGATGATGAAGTGCAGCATTCTGAAGAGAAAAGAAAGGGCATTTAAATATCTACACACACCTTTCATATGAACTTCCATCACCTGCCAGCACTCGCTGTGTTCATACGTGGTCCAATTGATTCATTTATGTTTGGATTCCTTTGCATCAGATGATTGAGAAAAGGCAGTGATTAGCAATGAAACTTTCATCTCTGGGTCTTCCTTTGTAACATCAGCCATTTCATTCCACCAAAGCACAAACAGATTCTGGAAAACTCATTTACTTTTTCTCCAGGTTAGAATGACACAAACAGTAACAGAGAAAATGACAATCGGACCGAGCAGCAAATGGTACAGCAGACTGTTCACACACTGTGTATGACTAATGTTTATACTCCGAGATTGATGCAACATCCAGTCTGCAAACAGCAGTAAAATAGCACTTCCTTCCAAAGGATAGATCCGATGGCAGGTAAAACTAGAGCACCATAATTAAATAAGAGAACAAAACCAAGATACAATTTCAGACAAAAACCCTGATGGTTTTTGTGCTGTTCTATCCGAATCCAAAACAATACTCGGCCGAGCCACCAGTCACACACAAAGCTCACCCACTCCATGAGCCAAATTATGATTCACACCCGAGACAGGTATTACTGACCATACAACCACTATTTACTATCTCTGGTACCATAGCAACTTCATCCTGTTGGCAATAATGCCTGCTCCGTGAACCCTCAAATAAATGTAAATAAGCTAGGGTCGGGTAATCTCACCATCCTGGCTCCAACAGGCAAACCATTTGAGGCTTTCTACAGGTTGGTAGACACATTCCAGTCAAACTGAGAATCAAGTGGCTGTGGCCAAGAATACATCTAAATAAACAGTCCACTCATGTATGGACCATGTTCATGTCCAGGTATGAATGGGAACAGGTATGACCGACAGAACATTAGGTTCCAACCCCACAATTACCATATCACTTTCAGCTCCACTGCACTGTCAGGTCGTGGATGAGGCCAAACATCTAACTGAACAAAACAAGACCAATGCCATTCTGTTCAGCTCCCACCAAAAGCTCGACTCGTTCCCTCAACTCCATCCCACTCTTTGGCTTTTCGTTCAGACTTAACCAGACAACAAGAAACCTCTGAATCCAGTTTGCCCGAGATGAGCTTCAAAACCCACATACAACCCATCACCAAGGAACTTTACTTCCACCTCCGCAATATGGCACATTTCCGGCTTACTTCATATACACCGCCATTAAAACCGTGATCCACATTTTTGCTACCTCAGGACTTGATTTCAATACCCTCGTGTCAGCCTTGGCTCAGAGGTAGCACGCTCACCTCCGAATCAGAAGGTCGTGGGTTCAAGTACCATTCCAGAGACTTGAGCACATAATCCAGGCTGACACTCCAGTGCAGTACTGAGGGAGCGCAGCACTGTTGGAGGTCCCGTCTTTTGGATGAGACGTTAAACCGAGGCCCCGTCTACCCTCTCAGGTGGATGCAAAAGATCCCATGGCACTATTTGATAAAGAGCAGCGGTGTTTTCCCCGATGTCCTGGCCAACATTTATCCCTCAACTAACGTCACTAAACCAGATCATCTGGGCATTGATCTCATTGCTGTTTGTGGGATCTAGCTGTGTGCAAGTTGGCTGCCACATTTCCCCATATTACAACAGTGACTGAACTTCAAAATTACTTCATTGGCTGTGAAGCACGTTTCAAAATTCAGAAGCTGTGAAAGGCGTTCTACAAATGCAAGTTTGTTCTTTCTTTCCTATTTGACCTCCTATCCTCCAGCCTATGTGAACTGCAACTCCTCCGAAACTCCAATCGTCCATCTTCGATCCCACACCTAGTTCTACCTTTGCAATGGCAGAGTAACCCAAAATACCTGTAACCTAAAGCTGAATACGATATTGATAAGATGAGCAATATACATTCTGACCATTTACAAGAGGTCAATGCACACCAAAAACTAATGAAGCATTTGTCACTGCAGGGGCAGACAGATCCCAGCAGAGACAACCAGAGCAATCACATAGTTGCACCATTTCCAATGTAAATTGTGCATCTCTATGTCAATTACATCAATGGAAAACTACAAGGGCTTCAATAGTTCCTTTAAAACACTTAAACAGAATGACAATTATAAATACAGAACAGCTGAATTGTTCTTGCACCATGCAGTGTGATTTGCTCACCCTTCATAGTCATGCGCACATAGTTTTAATAAATGAACATAAAACCAAATACATTGCTGTGATTCTGAGCAGAACCCGACAGTAACAGTTTGGTTTATGGCTGGAATGGATTTTCTTTAAATTCATGTTATGATATTCAACTTCAGCTTACAATGGTTTAACTTGCAGAAATACACAAGCTATTTAAGATGGATCCCAGGTGGGACCCCAGGTGGAACAGCCATCAAATGGTATATTTGAGACAATTGGCAGTCTTTGAGCCCATGGCAATCACACCTCATTTTCATTCATTGTGCCCAGCAAGGGACAAGGCTGAACCAGGCATACAGATGCGACAAGGCCCCACACTAAGGGGCAGTTCTTCATTCACCATAGGCAGCTACCATGGACCAATCCTCTTGGGAGAGTTAAGGGACAGGTCAGAGGACTGCCTTTGTTTCTCTGGAGAGGCCTTCTCACTGCGAGTGAGAGTCAGCCACAGACGTGGTGGCTCGAGAATGGCAGAGTAACCCATATCACCTGTAACCTAAAGCTGCAAGGCAATATTGGTAAGATGAGCAAAAAAGTGGCAGATGGAATTCACCGTCAGTAAATATGAGATGGGAGCATTTTGGTTAAAAAATAAAATTAATAATTATACTTTGAATGGTGGGGGGGGGGGGGGAAGCTGGGTGATGTGGAAGAGCAGAGGGATTTGTGGAGCTCAACTTCTTAAAACCGGAAAAGCAGCCCCTCGAATGGCTACAGCCATAAAAACATTAATGGCAATAGGTATATAATATAGAAGTCAAGATGGAATGAATCTGAATAAAACCTTGGTAAGACCACAGTTGGAGCAGTGTGCAGTTTTAGGTCCCACACTGTAGGAATGTCATTGAGGCAATGGCGAGGATGCAGCACAGATTCACCAGGATGCTGCCTGGTATGAGGAAATACAAATTCAAAGCCAGACTTGAAAAACTGGGGCATTTTTCATTAGAACAGAGGAGATTGAGGAGTGGTTTGATAGAGCTGTTTACAATAATGAAGGCAAGGGACAGACTGCTTCCAGTGATTGAGCAGGCTAGAACATTGGGACATGGAGATAAGATTACATAGGATTTACAGCGCAGAAACAGGTCCTCCGACCCAACAGGTCTATACCGGTGTTTATCCTCCACGCGCACCTCCTCGCACTTTACTTCATCTCACCCTATCAACATATCAGATTAGATTTAGATTTAAGAGTTTTAGAACTGAGAGCAAGAGAAACGTTATTTTTAAACACCGAAGTTGAGCTCAACTTCGGTGTTTAAAAATAACGTTTCTCTCTGCTCTTCGAGTTAGTAAAAATCATAACATTAAATCTATTGATATGTTGATAGGAGAGTTGAAGTAAAAGATTGACGAGGAGCGAAGACTGCTCACGTGAAGGATAAACACCAACATGGACTGCTTGGGTCAAATGGCCGGTTTGTGTGTGTAACTTATAATTTCTAAAGTTAGGGCCAGCTTAGCTTCAGCGCATTCTGCCTAATTATTTTTAGTGGTGTGAGAAACAGTAGAAAATAGATGTATCTCACTCAAAAGCTGTTTTCTGTTCAGTCAAACATTTCAAGTAAAATAAACCAGTTTGTTGGTTAATGATTGTGCCTTGTCTCACTAGAATGCTTTTCAGTCCACAAAGACAGAAGGTATATGTAAGATCAGAGTATCCACAACATGCAACAAGGGGTCTATGCTACAATCCCCAGGTCACGCTGTTGTTTAATTAGATATTCAGCAGACAAAGTGTACTCCTGATCATAGGGGACGTGCAATCGGCTTACAGGGTTGACCAATGACAGTGACCAATGACAGTGACCAGTGACACTGAGCCTGAGAGAATACCCAGTCGACTGGTGAATTTTGTACCACCAACATATATTCAATCCTTGGTCTCCACGGGTTACACAAGAAATTGTGGAGCAGGAAAGGTCCATTCAGACCCTCGAGCCCGTTCCCTCTGATGTACAATACACAGCCATGACCCCCACCTAACCTAATCCAAAATTCAAGCAAAGTAAACCTTCCAAGAGACAAAGCAGTGACCCTCCTTCGCGTAGTCTTGTCATGTAGTGAACACACCAGTGTTCCAGAACTACTTACAAAAGCAAAATACTGCGGATACTGGAAATCTGAAATAAAAACAGAAAATGCTGGAAATACTCAGCAGGTCAGGCAGCATCTGTGGAGAGAGAAACAGAGTTAACATTTCAGGTCGATGACCCTTCGTCAGAACTTCTGACTTTTATTCCAGAACTACTCACTCAACATATCCCTCTAACCTGCAATCCCACTCCCTGCCAGAAAACCACCCAACTTCTTTTTGAAGGAGTTCAGTGAATTAGCGTTAATTAACTCTGACAGACACCTGTCTCATACGTCTGGAGTCAGAGACACGGGCCTAATGCGATGCCCACGACAGCAAAACCTTTGAGCAAATCATTGTCTGGAGAATACCAGCCAGCAATTGGAAATGGACAAAGAAGACCAAGTTTCAGAATATTTCAGGAACCCTGATGAGGAGTTCCATCAGGGCCGGATGGTCTATTCAGATAGTTGACTGCAAACAAGCTTTGTAACCAAACACACATCGACTGGATTACAGCAGCTTTATGTACAAACTTAACCGTCCAAAATATCAACATTTGGTTAATATCAGTGGCCCCGCATTGTAACGTGGACTTGGGAAACAGAGAAAACGGAAGGAGGGGGGTTACAAATCAATGTGCGGCACATTACAGTTCCTGCTTTTCCCCCAACACCTTTACTCCTATAAATGTTTAGATGGCAGTTTCCCCAAGTTGACCGAATCCCCTGGGGAGTGGAAGCTGTGTCCTTAACTCTCTGTGCTGGGTGGGTTAGTGCAGCCCAGGTCCAACAATTAACTCTGAATCAAGGGAAATCACTCACTGAAGAACACATAGGACATTCTCCAGTCACCTCATAAGGTAGATCAGCACATAGTGGCTAAAAACTACGGTCCAGATTTATTCAGTCAAAATAACAGCGCAAAGATCAGCAGAATACAGTACAATTGGAGGAAGAGAAATCACAGCCAATGTGTACAATAATCAAACTTACACCACATACAAACTGAGTCCCTGGCTTTAAAATAATCAATAGCTCTTGCAGCTTCTCTCAGCAAGTTCTTGGAAAGACAATTAGCCTCTGGTGGATTTTTGTAAAAAAATTTCTTAGAGCTCTATTCCTACCCTCACTTTGCATGGAGACACAGTGAATAGAAACCTGGAAACCACAACTAAATCCCCGGATTACAAGGATGTTTTTCCTTTGACGTTTAAGCAGATTCTTTCACGGTAGCGGCACCCATCAGCGTGCACTGCATTAGGCATCAGAGAAACAATGACCTCAATCCTAAACCCCTAATTACAACTGATCTCTACTTACTTAGGAATAATGGAACACACTCACATCCGCATCCAGCAGTTCATTCACATTAGTTGGAGCACCGCACTAATCTATGGAGCTGAATACATCAACATTGATAAATCTGTTGGCCTAGTCATCAGAGGAAGTCCTTTTATCGGCTATCTGTTTCCTGTAGACCGTGTCTTCCATTACGAATCTAGTGAAGAGAGCGGCCTTCATTTTAGCCTCAACTACTTGAAAATCACATAAAATTGAAGAGAGCAAAACACAAGGGAGACTCAAACATTAGAGGTGCTGTGAAGAGCCACAAGGCTAAACTCCAGTCTTAGAGGTTTGAGTTATGAGAAAATACGCAAAAGATTGGTGCTTTTCAGCCTTGATAAGAGGGATCTGAGACGTGGTCTTCGTTTACAATCTTGAATATTTCTTGGTGTAGAAAAGGTACATCCGGAAAGTCATTTGAAATTAAATTGCAAGAGAAGGACAAGGGGGTCACAGGCTGAAACTAGTAAGAAACAAATTTAGGACAGATGTCAGGAAGTTTTTCTTGTGATCTACAGCATACAATCCCTGTTTTCATCACTTGGAATAGAGAAAATAGAAGCAGAAGGCTGCAACCAATGATGTGATGTTTCTGAAATCTAACTACAAAAAGATCCAGACTGTGACTGGCAGAATGAAGTCAATCCAATTGTTCATAATTGTTATTTATGTAGCAAACAAAATAATGCAAAAATATCCCATGATTTATATAATCTTATCTGCAATGTGAACACACGCGCGCACACACACCCGCACACACACACACCCGCACACACAGACTGGAACTGGCATGGCATGGCATTAGAAGGTGCTCATTGGCTAACATTAATTAGGAATTTATTGCTGAACACTGGAAGTGTAATACAACACAGGAACACATCAGCAAGCTCTCATACATCACCAAACGGCCACGTAATGTGTCCTTACAACACAGAAGGTGGGCAAATGACCTTAATTTCCGTTATATCCACTCCCCAAAACCCATCATGGCTGTTCCCCACATGCTTATTTAGTGCTTAGACCAAGGCAAAACCCACCTGGAAATCCAACTGCGAAGCATATGGAAAGAGAAAATATTGAAATCAAGTTAAGCACCATAACCAAGCCTGCCATTCAGTCTTTTAACTACAAGCAGTTTCAGCCAAACAATATTTCAATCAAATGCAGATTCAGCACAGATTAGACAAAATAAGGTTAGTGACGGTATTAGTTAACATTGAGGCGAATTGAATAGAAAACTGGACAGCTTTTACATCATACATCCCACAAGGCAATGTATTCAAGAAACCCTTTAACCAACCAGACCTGGCCACAGAAAAACTTCTGCACATTAGCAGCAATCTTTGAGAGACATTGGAATGGGAAGTTAAGGCGTCACATCCTTAGCGTTAGCTCTCCGGCCTGATCCGTGTCCAGCACCTGCCTGCCGTCAAGTTTAGATGTGGGACCTACACAAAACCAGATTCCTGACAAATCCTCAGGCGAGTTTCACAGAAGTAGCACTGTTGGCTCTCATTTAAGGGCACAAATTGCTATCATCAATGGGTAGTACTTCTATGATACTTCTACAAGATGCACCGCAGCAACTCGCCAAGGCTTCTTCGACAGCACCTCCCAAACCCGCAACCTCTACCAGGGTAGCAGGCGCATGGGAACACCACCACCTGCAAAATCCCCTCCACGTCACACACCATCCTGACTTGGAAATATATCGCCATTCCTTCATCGTCACTGGGTCAAAATCCTGGAACTCCCTACCTAACAGCACCGTGGGAGTACCTTCACCACACGGACTACAGCGGTTCAAGGCGGCAGCTCACCACCACCTCCTCCAGGGCAACTAGGGATGGGCAATAAATGCTGGTCTTGCCAGCGACGCCCACATCCCATGAACGAATTTTAAAAATCCTTCCATCATCACAAGCATTTCCAACAAGAAAATCATTCTTTAAGAATTATTTATTTCAAATGTGAGCCAACAAAACTGTCATGAAAAGCTCAGTCCAAATACGTTACTGAACGCTCGGTTACACAGATTTCAGTTTCAAAGCTTTTCTTTTGACTGAGAAATTTTGCACATGTACATTTTATAAATTAAAAGTGAATAGATTTAATTTAAAACTTGAAATGTGGCCAAAGCTTGTTATACATGAGCTCACTTATAGCTTTAGCAATTTTATAATCACGAGTGCAGCTTCTGAACTTCGATGCGCAAGAACGTCCCTCAAGCAAGAATGACAGTCCCAAGAGTTGACTAAACGTTGTGCTCTGGGGAGTTTACCATGAAGTTAGGTGAAGATCTGTGGTGGTAGATGTTCCTCCTCACTGCCTGCGTGGTACTGTGCGGAGTGGATCATCCGGCTGTTATACAACCTACCCGATTAATAATGGAATGAAAGATCAGGTAATCCGTTCCGCAAGATTATCGACGAGACAGTAAAGAGTAACATCTACGCCATGACCTTCAATCATCACTTGTCTCACTTTTAGTTCAAACAGACAAGTCCAGCAATATCATTCTTAAAGAATCTCAGCCTGACAGACTGAAGAATCTCAGCTCAACAGATAGCATGATCCCTGTATCCTCCTTGCCGACTCCAACAGCAATATTGCTATAGATCCCTATCCCACTACCGTGTCGGCAGACCATGTCTTCACTATAACTCCTGCCCAAATATTGTCTACAATTCATGCAAATGGGGAGTCTATGGTTGATGCTGGCGATTACCCGTATCCGTTTGTTGCGCCGGACTTCCTCCCCGGGGCCTGTGGTTGTCGTGTTATTAGCAATACTGGAATCATTTTCTGGCTGCTCCGAGGTAATCGCAGGGTCCTCCTCTTGATCCATTCCATTGGCCACGGGCTCGTCTGTGTCTTCGAAGCGACGCTTCATAGCAAACTGCAACACCTGTCAGAATAGAACAAAACGGGAAATTAACCTACACAGGGACACCCGTCACTCTGCCACCATCAGTGCAGGAGAAAAGGTTGGCAGAAAATAGGTCAGTGATTTACCTCAGTACTAAGTTGTTTGGAAAGTAAGCTGCCAGAGGTTTACACCAGACACCTGCCACATAATTGGTCATCGCTGCTGAGCTCAAATCAGTGACCAGAGTAACAATATTTAAAACCAAGGCACACCCTGCTGAAGAACTCTAAGATGTATAAACTGCTTCAGGTAAATTCTGGCCCTGAAACCTCAGCTGCTGCACAGTCACGCTGGCTATTACATGTGCTTGTACTGCAGCTGTAAAAACATTTTCAGTGCAATTTAACTTTTGGTCTTTACTCCTATTTTAGTAAAAAGCATCAGCTCTGCATCGCTTAAATGGATTAAAGAGAGCCTGAAAATGCCTCACTTTCTGATTATACTCCTAATCATCAGCTCAAATAATCATTCCTTAAATGGTTAGTCCACATATTGTGGATCAGACAAGATATACAACCAGCAGATTCAGAACAATGCTGATCCCTTTTGGAGATTTTTGAAGCAGAAATTGTGCTTTTTTCTTTCCTAAATTTGCTGATCCCGTCTGTACCCTTTCACTAAATCGTATCCCGTCCTTGTGATAGCACAAAGGTTCTACAACTGATAATAACCAATGAGTGACATGCTACGATTTGGGAATAAATCGCTACATCGATGTTGTGGCGGAGCCACCAAGGGTCTCAGAACAATTAGTAATAATCCCTTTAACTACAGTGTAGTGCAGCCGTGGACTGCACCTTTAAACTGCCTGTTAACTGTACTGTATTGTGTTTTCCTGCACTCCACGTGATGACGTCATGACGCCAATCACGTGACCACCAGTGGCGCGAAGAACGCGATGACGTCATGACGTCATCTTCCAGCAGTCGTCGAGTGCCCAGCAAGCTGATTAGACCTGTGTACCGTTTCTCCTGTAGTTTCCCTGTTAACTTCGTTGTTCATTAAAACCTGTTGATTTGATTCATCGAGTCGAACACCTTATTCAGATAGGAACCTCCATTCCTACAATGTATTATTTACAGGTCTGATATTTTAACATTTCCAGATATTTAACTCAAAATACATGCATTCGGGTTGGGAATAATGCCACAACTCAAATAATCTGAACGCACTGCGAGCAGCATTTATAGATTTTGTTTTAAAATATCACCAGTTACAGATGAGGGGGCCATTCAGCCCATCTCGCTTATTGTTCTGTCGAAGCCTAGACTGCCCGTCCATCACTACATTTGACTGTCTCTCGAATAATTCAGAGGTTTCACCTCCACTAACCTACTTAGCAGGTACCCATTGCTCTTGGCATGAAATCAGTCGTTTTCTGGAAGATGCATCATTGACAATTTGACATGTTATATCCTTAAAACAAGCAAGGAGATTGGCCAGGTTGGATTTTTCCTTCCAAAACTGTGCTGGCTGACATTTACTAGGTTATTTTCACATAGGCTATTCTGAAATGCGCTGATCATCGATGCCATTATTTTGCCTGATATTGACTGCACAGGTCTGTACCTGAGTTTGCTTAGTCACTTTTTTGATCGGTACCGTGCTGTCTTATTTCCAATTCAGTGGGACCTCCCCTGTTTCTGTCAATGTTATCATGAAGACTGTCAATACTTTATATACGTCAGCGCAAATCAAACTTTGTACCCTTGGATATATACTGCCTGCATCTTAGGAATTATTGGGTTTGAGTCTTTTCACCCAGTCCTTGTGATGGCACAATGGTTAAGTTCAGTTGTAGAACCTATGATGAGTGACATGCTACAAGTGTCTTTTACAGTGAATTTTTCTAGAAAGTAATCCTTTAGTAGATTCATTATTTTTAGTTCCTCCTCAGATTCACAACAAATGTCCATCTTTAAAGGATCTCCAGTGGTTCCTTTGATCATCCTCTTGCTGTTTTAACATTGGAAGAATCACTTATTATTGTATTTGGCTTTTACACCTCTGCTTATTTCTAAGTCCCTCTTGGTTCTTTTGTCTTTACATGTTTTGGAGGTTGCTGAATTCTTCCTAGTGGGTTTCCTTCTCTCTCTCCCTGCGGATTAGGTAGAGTTTTTTTAGGCTCACATTTCTGTCGATGTTTTTATCCCAATCACAGCTCAAGCCAAGTTAATCTACTTCAGCACAGACCAGGGATCAAGCTTGAAACCTTACTGATCTGTATCTGAGATAATCACTTGTTAAACTCACTGAGCTAACAGGGGAGCGCCTTCTTAATCAATGTCATTCTTTAGTGTAATGTTTTGGTGGTCTTGCTCTCACTGCTGCCTCCACCAGGCAGGAGCTGAAAGCCTGCTTCAGAATGAGGCCATTACAACTAGCCACCCATGAAGAAAGGGAGTAGCAGGTTTTTCCCTCAAAGATCATGGCAATTCTTAACAGTATGTCTAGGTAGGGCTTGTTTCAAAGAATGAAGAGTCATTTTCATGGCGGGGGAGTCCAGAACCGGGGGGTCACAGTCTAAGGATAAGGGGTAAGCCATTTAGGACAGAGATGAGGAGGAATTTCTTCACCCAGAGAGTGGTGAACCTGTGGAATTCTCTACCACAGAAGGCAGTTGAGGCCAATTCATTAAATATATTCAAGAAGGAGTTTGATATATTTCTTAAGGCTAAAGGGATCAAGGGATATGGGGAGAAAGCAGGGACCGGGTACTGAATTTGGATGATCAGCCATGATCGCATTGAATGGCGGAGCAGGCTCGAGGGGCCGAATGGCCTACTCCTGCTCCTAGCTTCTATGTTTCTAGTATGTTGAATTACAAGGTGTTAGAGTTAAATAATGCCATTTTGTTCGGTAGAGCAGCTGCTGCCTTTATGCAGATTTATTATTTCACAAAATTTAACAGGAGGTTCTGCCTGAATAACCAGTCTCACCTCACTCTGATCCGTAGCTGAATCCTGTCGGTTAAACTTTGGTGGACGGCCTGGCCGCCTCCCTGGGCCAAAACGCCTCCTGCCTCGGCCACGACCTCTGCTCTTTGACCTGTCGGAGATCAGGTATGATTACACATTTAATCAAGTGAAACCACCTGGAAAAAGCAGCATCCCTGTGTGAAGTGGACAGTGTCCCAGGGACAGGTACATGCAGGAAATGGCAAACCCACAGCTCCAGGGAGGAAAGCCCCAACTTCTCAACTCTCCCGCCATAACTGTAACCCCTCAACCCTGGGAATGTTCAATGAATCTATGGTGCATTTTTCCCATTCACGTTCCCGTGTACCTCCCGACACCATTTTCCATCTTTCGGATGAGACATTAAACTGAGGCTCCATCTGCTCTCTCAGGTGGATGTAAAAGATCCCACTGCACTATTTCGAAGAAGAGCAGGGGAGTTATCTCCAGTGTCCTGGCCAATATTTATCTCTTAATCAACATTAAATCAGATTATCTGGTCATTATCACATTGCTGTTTGTGGGAGATGCTGTGTGTAAATTGGCGGCTGCGTTTCCTATATTACAACAGTGACTACACTTCCAAAAAAAAATGACTTCATCGGCTGTAAAGCACTTTGGGAGGTCCAGTGGTTGTGAAAGGCGCTATATAAAGCTAAGTCTTTCTTTTATTGCTTTTATATCCTTTTTAGTTATGGCCCTGGACGAGCAACCCAAAAGTCACAAATGCAAATCCCACCATTTGCAATCAAAGATTGGCAGGTAAAACAGTAAATGAGCAATGAGAGGCCTTCAAGGAGGAGATAATTTGGGTACAAACTAAACACATTCCCATGAGGGGGGAAAGGAAGGGCACCTAAAGATAGAGCTTCCCAGATGACTAAAGAAATTGAGATTAAAATGAAGCAGAAAAAGGAGGCTTATGATACATGCCAGGTTCATAACACAGTCGAGAATCAAGTATAATACAGAAAGTACAGATAGCTGAGAAAGGAAATATGAGGAGCAAAAAGTGTATGAGAAAATATTAGCAGGTAACATAAAAGGGAACACGGAAGTCCTTTATAAAAATTTCATAATAAAATAATAGTCAAAGGATGGGACCAAAAGGAAATAATCTTGTGGAGGCAGAGGGCACAGCTGAGGTACTAAATGAGTACTTTGCATCGGTCTTCACAAAAAAAAGGATGCTGCCACTATCACAGTAAAGGAGGGGGCAGAGAAATTGGAGAAGATAAAAATAGATAGAGGAGGTACTTAAATGGTTGGCAATGGTCAAAAAAGTAGAAAAGTCACCCTGTCCAGATGGGATGCATCCTAGGTTGCTCAGGGAAGAAAGGGTGGAAATGGGTGGCTTTAGCCACAATCTTTCAATCATGCTTGGATAAGGGAGTGGTGCCAGAGGACTGGAGGGTTACAAACGTTACACCCTTGTTCAAAAAAGGGAAGAGGGATAAACCCGGCAACTACAAGCCAGCCAGCCTAACATTGGTGGTGGGGAAGCGTCTAGAGGCCATAATCTGGAACAAAATTGTCAGTTGGAAAAACATGGGTTAATAAATGACAGCCAACACTGATTTGTTATAGGCAAATCGTGTCCGACAAACATGATGGAATGCTTTGATGAAATAACAGAGAAAGTGATGGGGGTAGTGCAGTTGATGTTGTGTATATGGACATTCAGAAGGCATTTAATAAAGTGGCACATAATAGACTTGTTAGCAGAATTGAAGCCCATGGGATTAAAGGGACAGTGGCAGCATAGACACAGAATTGATTAAGACAGAAAGCAGAGAGTAGTGATGAACGGTTGTTTTTCAGATTGGAGGAAAGTATACAGTGGTGTCCCCCAGGGTCCGGTATTAGGACCGCTGCTCTTTTTGATATACATGTTCAAAATTATAAGGGGTTTTGATAAGAGTAAATACGGAGAAACTGTTTCCACTGGCAGGAGGGTCGGTAACCAGAGGACAGAGATTTAAGATAATTGGTAAAAAGAGGAGAGATGAGGAGAATTTTTTTTTACATAGAGAGCTACTGTGATCTGGAATGCACTGCCTGAAAGGGTGGAGGAAGAAGATTCAATAGTAACTTTCAAATGGGAATTGGCTATAGAAGAGATTTACAGGGCTATGGGGAACAAGTAGGTGATTGGGACTAATTGGATAGCTCTTTCAAAGAGCCAGAACAGGCACAATGGGCCGAATGGCCTCCTTCTGTGCTGTATAATTAAATGCTTCATAGTAAGTAGTAAAATTAAATTCGACCAAACTAGGTTGCTATAAAAACCCAACTGGAAAAGGGGAGCTGCCACCCGGCCCAGTCTGGCCTACTTGTGATTCTAATCCCACACTACGCGGCTGACTCTTAAAGCTCTCTGATGTAGCTTAGGAAGCCCACCACCACCTTCTCCGGGCAACTAGTGTTGCTCACATCCCAAGGACAAATAAAACTGGTGCATAATACGCTTACTAAGGACGAGCTTTCAGCTTCAGAGAGGAAAATATTCTAACAGAGTGTGTGAATGAAAAAGGATCACAGTACTATACAGGTTCCCTTTACAGACCATTGCTTCAACTGTCTGTGGATATCCTCTTCAATTTCTTTGAGGTGTGCAGAAATAATGGGGATTTTTACTATTCCAAATTGGTTTGGGGACCACGTCCGAGGGGATTTTGGCTGCGCAAATAGAGGGTAAACGAATATGATTTGGTTGGGATTACGGAAGCGTGACTCAAGGATGGCCAAGACTGGGAACTCAACATCCAAGGGTATTCGATATTCAGGAAAGATAGGCAAAAAGGAAAGGAAGGTGGGGTAGCATTACTGGTTAAAGAAGGGATTAATACAATTGTAATGAAGGATATTAGCTCTGATGATGTGGAATCTGTATGGGTAGAATTGAGAAATACTAAGGGGAAAAAAACATTAGTGGGAGTGGTATATAGACCTCCAAACAGTAAGGCGGAGGTTGGGGATGGCATTAAAAGGGAAATTAAAGAAGCGTGCAATAAGGGCACAGCAGTCATCATGGGTGACTTTAATCTACATATAGATTGTGCCAACCAAATTAGTAACAATACTGTGGAGGAGGAATTCCTGGAGTGTTTACGGGATGGTTTCCTGGACCAATATGTTGAGGAACCAACCAGAGATCAGGCCATCTTAGACTAGGTATTATGTAACGAGAAAGGATTAATTAGCAATCTTGTTGTACGAGGCCCCTTGAGTCAGAGCGATCATAATATGATCGAATTCTTCATTAAGATGGAGAATGAAGTAGTTGACTCAGAGACAAGGGTCCTCAATTTAAATAAAGGAAACTACGATGGTCTGAGGAGCGAGTTGGGTAGGATTGATTGGGGAATGGCACTCAAAGGGTTGACGGTGGATAGGCAATGGCAAACATTCAAAGACCGAATGGATGAGCTGCAGAATTTGTTCATCCCAGTTTGGCATAAAAATAAAACAAAAAAGGTGACTCAACCGTGGCTAACAAGGGAAATTAGGGATAGCATAAGATCCAAGGAGAGGACATATAAATTGGCTAGAAAAAGCAATAATCCTGAGGATTGGGAGCAGTTTAGGAGTCAACAAAGGAGGACAAAGGGATTAATTAAGGAAGGGAAAATAGAATATGAGAGTAAGCTAGCAGGGAACATAAAAACTGACTGTAAAAGCTTTTATAGATATGTGAAGAGAAAAAGATTGGTGAAGTCAAGCGTAGGTCCCTTACAGTCAGAATCAGGGGAATTTATAATGAGAAACAAGGAAATGGCAGGCCAACTAAATACATACTTTGGTTCTGTCTTCACAAAGGAGGACACAAATAACTTCCCAGAGATGCCAGGGAACATACGGTCTGATGAAAGGGAGGAACTGAAAGAAATCAGTATTTGTAGGGAAATGGTTAGGAAAATTGATGGGACTGAAGGCCGGTAAATCCCCAGGGCCTGATGGTCTACATCCCAGGGTACTTAAGGAAGTGGCCCTAGAGATGGTAGATGCATTGCTGGTCATCTTCCAGAACTCGATAGACTCTGGAACGGTACCCATGGATTGGAGGGTAGCTAATGTTACCCCACTATTCAAAAAAGGTGGTAGAGAAAAAGCGGGGAACTATAGACCGGTAAGCCTGACATCGGTAGTGGGGAAAATGCTAGAGTCTATTATAAAAGATGTAATAGCAGAGCACTTGGAAAGCAGTGACAGGATCAGACAAAGTCAACATGGATTTACAAAAGGTAAATCATGCTTGACTAATCTACTGGAATTTTTTGAGGATGTAACTGGTAAAATAGATAAGGGAGAACCAATGGATGTGGTGTATTTGGACTTTCAGAAAGCTTTCGATAAGGTCCCACATAAGAGATTAGCGTGCAAAATTAAAGCACATGGGATTGGGGGCAAGGTATTGACTTGGATAGAGAACTGGTTGGCGGACAGAAAGCAAAGAGTTGGAATAAACGGGTCGTTTTCCGAGTGGCAGGCAGTGACTAGTGGGGTACCGCAGGGATCGGTCCTTGGACCCCAGCTATTCACAATATATATTAATGATCTGGACGAGGGAATTGGATGTAATATCTCCAAATTTGCAGACGACACAAAGCTGGGTGGGAGGGTAAGCTGTGAGGAAGATGTCGTGAAACTCCAGTACGATTTGGGCAGATTGGGTGATTGGGCAGAAACATGGCAAATGCACTATAATGTGGATAAATGTGAGGTTATCCACTTTGGTGACAAAAACAGGAAGGCAGATTATTTGAATGGCAATACATTGGGAGAAGGGGAAGTGCAAAGAGACCTGGGTGTTCTTGTGCACCAGTCGCTGAAGGTAAGCATGCAGGTGCAGCAGGCGGTCAAGAAGGCAAATGGTATGTTGGCCTTCGTAGCGAGAGGGTTCGAGTACAGGAACAAGGATGTCTTGCTACAGTTGTACAGGGCCTTGGTGAGACCGCACCTTGAGTACTGTGTGCAGTTTTGGTCGCCTTACCTGAGGAAGGACGTTCTTGCCATGGAAGGAGTGCAGTGAAGATTCACCAGGCTGATACCTGGGATGGCAGGAATGACGTATGAGGAGAGATTGTGTCGATTGGGCTTATACTCGCTGGAGTTTAGAAGATTGAGAGGGGATCTCATCGAAACTTATAAAATTCTGTCAGGCCTGGACAGACTAGATGCAGGAAGGATGTTTCTGATGGCCGGGGAGTCCAGAACCAGGGGTCATAGTCTAAGGATAAGGGGTAAGCCATTTAGGACTGAAATGAGGAGGAATTTCTTCACCCAGAGAGTGGTGAACCTGTGGAATTTTCTGCCACAGAGGGCGGTGGAGGCCAGTTCATTAAATATATTCAAGAAAGAGTTGGATATATTTCTTAAGGCTAAGGGGATCAAGGGATATGGGGAGAAGGCAGGGACAGGGTACTGAATTTGGATGATCAGCCATGATCTCATTGAATGGCGGAGCAGGCTCGAAGGGCCGAATGGCCTACTCCTGCTCCTATCTTCTATGTTTCTATGATTTAAATGGAGGGGGATTCTTAGAAGGTATTTTCTAAGTCAATACATAATAAGCCCTTGAAGAAAAGGTATAATACTGGACTTGGTACTGGGTCATGAGCTGGAGCAGATCAGCAACATGAAGGCAGAAGAAAGATTAGGGCTGTGCAATCAGAATATAATTAACTTTAATGTTAAGAATAGAGCCAGCAACAGTTGATTGATTGAGGAGGAGCAAACTACAGAGAGATAAAAGGTGACAAACTGGAAGGAAAAGTTAACTGAAAAGCAGCACAGCAACAGCAAGTTCAAGTGGGAGATTCGTACAGCACAGTCTAGGAACATGGTATTATGGTCGAACAGTCAGATTAGGCTGAATTTAAAAGCTGAAGGAGCAGACAACAAAACTATAGCTAGTGCCACAAAAAGTCTTGAGAAATACTGTAACGTACAAATACAAACAAAAAGTGAATCAAGGGGAGCTAGGAGGGAGTATCGGAAAAACATACAACCAACAGAAAGGGACATGGCACAAAAGAGAATCTATCAAAGAGGTTGTGGGACACTCAAAAATCAGATCATGGTAGAAAAAGAAATGGTAGAGTTACTTAATGAATACTTTACTTCACTACTTACAGAGAAGTAGAAGGACAACAAATAGATATGTGCATTCATAAGAAAGTGTATCTTAAGGGGCTGAGGGGGCTTCGAAGATTGCTAACTATCCAGAAGCAGATGGTATGCACCCCAGGTGAGTGAGGAAGCGGTGGAGGGCAGTGTTCCCTTTAAGCTGCGCAGCACTCCAGGGGTCGAACGCAGCCGGGCTCACCGACTTTTAAAAGCAAAACCCGCGCATGCTCGGTGTTGTGAATGGGCCACGCAACCCGTTAAAGGGGCCGTGCGACCTCCAAAAACAATTACAGGGAAGATTGGTGGAGGGACTCATGATTTTTAAGAATTCATTAGAGCTGTGCCGCCTGGAGGGTGGGAAATGTTGCACCTCCATTCAAGAGTGGCAAGAGCAATGAAGGATAATATTTTAAAAGTTTTTCAGTTATATTAAAAGAAAAGGAAAAACGAGGGATGGAGCGTGGGATTGGGTGAGGGCAGGAGAACTGATGCTGCACAAGCTGCAAAAGTGTTGAATCTGTTTTTTGCCTCAGTCTTTATCAAGGAGACAGGAGTAAATACCTTATTTGATGTGGAAAGGGAACTCGAGGGGGTTGGTGGTCAGTTGACATTATTCACATTACTACCAGTACGATTGCCGAACAGCAGTGCAAACTTAAGGTGAATAAATCTCCTGGGCCGGATAAGGTGCATCAGAGGTCACGTCTAGAATACTGTGTGCAGCTTTCGAATCCACACAGTAGAAGGGATATATTTACATAGGTATGAGGGTCAAGTTAGCCAAGATAGATTGGGAGATTCGATTAAAAGGTATGACGGTAGATAAGCAGTGGCAAACATTTCAAGAAGTATTCCAAAGTTCTCAACGAATATAAATTGCATTGAGAAATACAAACTCCACAGGAAAAGTGATCCATCCGTGGCTGACTAAAGAAGTTAAGGATAGCATTAGATTAAAAGAAGAGGCTTATAATGTTGCGAAGAATTGGAGTAAGTCAGAGGATTGGGGGAGTTTTAGAAACCAGCAAAGGATGACCAAAAAATTGATAAAAAGGGAGAAAATAGAATACGAGAGCAAACTAGCAAGAAATATAAAAACAGATTGTAAGAGCTTCTACAAGTATGTAAAAAGGAAAAGAGTAGCAAAAGTAAGCATTGGTCCCTTAGAGGCTGAGACAGGTGAAATTGTAATGGGGAATAAGGAAATGGCAGAGACTTTGAACAAATATTTTGTATCGGTCTTCACCGTAGAAGACACAAAAATCATACCAAAAATAGTCTGGAACCAATGGGCTAAAAAGAGTGAGTAGAAAAAATACTTGAGAAACTCATGGGACTAAGTGTCAACAAATCCCCTGGACCTGATGGCCTATATCCTCGGGTTCTAAAAGAGGTGGCTGAGATAGTGGATGCATTGGTTGTGATCTTACAAAATTCCCTAGATTCTAGGACAGTCCCAGCGGATTAAGGAGGGAGAGAGAAAACAGGGAACTACAGGCCAGTTAGCTTGACATCAGTCGTCGGGAAAATGCTGGAATCCAATATTAAGGAAGTGGTAACAGGGCACTTAGAAAATCGAAATATTATTAGGTAGAGTCAACATGGTTTTATGAAAGGGAAATTGTCTTTAATAAATTTATTCAGAGTTTTTTTAAGCTTTTTTTGAGGATGTAACCAGCAGGGTAGATAAAGGGGAACCAGTGGATGTAGCATATTTGGATTTCCAAAAGGAATTTGATAAGGTGCCACATAAAAGGTTGATATGCAAGATAAGGGCTCATGGAGTTGGGGGTAATAATAGCATGGCTAGGGGATTGGTTTATGGACAGAAAACAGAGAGTAGGGATAAATGGGCAATTTTTCCGGTTGGCAGGCTGCAATTAGTGGGGTGCCGCAAGGATCAGTACTGGGGCCTCAGCTATTTACAATCTATATTAATGACTTAGAGGAAGGGACCAAGTGCAATGCAGCTAAGTTTGCTGACGATACAAAGCTAGGTGGGAAAGTAAGCTGTGAGGAGGACACAGAGCCTGCAGAGATATTGACAGGTTACGTGAGTGGGTAATAAGGTGGCAGGTAGAGTATAATATGAGGTTATTCACTTTGCGAATAGAAAAACAGAATATTTTTTAAATGGTGAAAAACTATGCAGGTACAGCAAGCAATTAGGAAGGCAAATGGCATGTTGACCTTTATTGAAAGGGGGTGAGAGTATAAGAGTAAGGAAGTCTTACTACAATTGTACAGAGGTTTGGTGAGACCACACCTGGAGTGCTGCGCACAGTTTTCATCTCATGAGAGACAGGACATACATGCCTTAGATGCAGTACAACAAAAGTTCACTAGATCCCTGGGATGAGAGGGTTGTCCTATGAGGAGAGATTGAGTAGATTGGTCTTCTCTGGAGTTTAGAAGAAAGAGAGGTGCTCTAATTGAAACATAAGATTTTAAGGGGGATTGACAGAGTTGATGCTGAGAGGTTGTTTCCCCTGGCTGGAGAGTCTAGAACTAGGGGGCATAGTCTCAGGATAAGAGTAAGGAAGTCTTACTACAATTGTACAGGGGTTTGGTGAGCCCACACCTGGAGTACTGTGCGGTTTTCGTGACCGGAAGGAGCAGACCTGGTGGGAGCGCAGCGAGAGCGGAGCAGTCCCGAGCGGCAGCAACTCAACACAGGCAGTTTTTTAAAAAGTGACGTTGGCACAAGGGAAGGAGCTGATTGTTGAGTAGCTGGTGAGTTTACTTTAAAAAAAAATTAAGTTTATTTCTGCTAAGTTAATTAATAGCCTTTTAAATAGAGGGAAAGAGCAGATTGACGAGTCGCTGGGGAGTGTTTTTTGTTAAGTTTTAAGTTCATTTCTGCTGGGTTAGTTCTTAGTCTATTAAATAGAGGCATAGCAGGGCAGCTCAGTCCCGTGGAATGCACATCCTGTGCCACGTGCGAAGTCCTGGACGCTTCGCGTAGTCTGAAGGACCACATGAGCAGGAAGTGTCACCAGATACAGCAACTCTAGCTCCGGGTTTCGGAGCTTGAGCGGCGGCTGGAGTCACTGCGGTGCATCCGCGAGGTTGAGAGTTAAGTAGATAGCACATTTCTAGAGGTGTTCACCCGCAGCTTAAGAGTATGCAGGCAGAGAGGGAATGGGTGACCGTCAGACAGAAGAGGACGACCAGGCAGGTAGTGCAGGAGTCCCCGGCGTGCATCGTGCTCTCCAACCAGTATTCTGTTCCGAGTACTGTGATATGCTCGAACATATTAACATCGAGAGGGAGGAGGTATTGGCGGTTTTAGCAGGCCTAAAAATGGATAAATCCCCAGGCCCGGACGAAATGTATCCCAGGCTGCTGTGTGAGGCAAAGGAAGAGATTGCGGGGGCTCTAACTCATATATTCAGGACCTCTCTGGCCACAGGGGATGTGCCAGAGGACTGGAGAACTGCTAATGTAGTACCATTATTCAAGAAGGGAAGTAGGGAAGAATCGGGGAACTACAGGCCAGTGAGCCTAACATCAGTGGTAGGAAAATTATTGGAAAAAATTCTGAGGGACAAAATCAGTCTCCACTTGGAGAGGCAAGGATTAATCAGGGATAGTCAACATGGCTTTGTCAAGGGAAGATCATGTCTGACTAATTTGATTGAATTTTTTGAGGGGGTGACTAGGTGTGTGGATGAGGGTAACGCAGTGGATGTGGTATACATGGATTTCAGTAAGGCCTTCGATAAAGTCCCGCACAGGAGACTGGTCAAGAAGGTAAGAGCCCATGGAATCCAGGGTGCCTTGGCACATTGGATACAAAACTGGCTTAGTGGCAGAAGGCAGAGGGTGATGGTCGAAGGTTGTTTTTGTGACTGGAAGCCTGTGGCCAGTGGGGTACCACAGGGATCGGTGCTGGGTCCCTTGCTGTTTGTGGTCTACATTAATGACTTGGATATGAATGTAAAAGGTATGATCAGTAAGTTCGCGGATGATACAAAAATTGGTAGGGTGGTAAATAGCGAGGAGGGTAGCCTCAGTCTGCAGGACGATATAGATGGGTTGGTCAGATGGGCGGAACAGTGGCAAATGGAATTTAACCCGGAAAAGTGCGAGGTGATGCACTTTAGGGAGACTAACAAGGCAAGGGAATACACAATGAATGGTAAGACCCTAGGCAAGACGGAGGGTCAGAGGGATCTGGGTGTGCAAGTACACAGATCCCTGAAGGCGGCGGAACAGGTGGATAAGGTGGTAAAAAAAGGCATATGGGATACTTGCCTTCATTAGCCGAGGCATAGAAAATAAGATCAAGGAGGTTATGATGGAGCTGTATAAAACACTGGTTAGGCCACAGCTGGAATACTGTGTGCAGTTCTGGTCGCCACACTACA
This sequence comes from Somniosus microcephalus, assembly GCF_052327205.1. Lineage (NCBI taxonomy): Eukaryota > Metazoa > Chordata > Chondrichthyes > Squaliformes > Somniosidae > Somniosus > Somniosus microcephalus. The sequence continues at coordinate 53,529,260 of NC_141012.1, read as the reverse complement.
GGAAGGATGTGAACGCTTTGGAGAGGGTGCAGAGGAGATTCACCAGGATGTTACCAGGGCTGGAGTGCTTCAGCTATGAAGAGAGACTGGGCAGATTGGGTTTGTTTTCCTTGGAGCAGAGGAGGCTGAGGGGGGACATGATTGAGGTGTACAAAATTATGAGGGGCATAGATAGGATGGATACTGAGGAGCTTTTTCCCTTAGTAGAAGGGTCAATAACTAGGGGGCATAGATTCAAGGTAAAGGGCGGGAGGTTTAGAGGGGATTTGAGAAAGAACTTTTTCACCCAGAGGGTGGTTGGAGTCTGGAACTCACTGCCTGAAAGGGTTGTGGAGGCAGGAACCCTCACAACATTTAAGAAGCATTTGGATGAGCACTTGAAATGCCATAGCATACAAGGCTACGGACCAAATGCTGGAATATGGGATTAGATTAGACAGGGCTTGATGGCCGGCGCGGACACGATGGGCCGAAGGGCCTCTATCCGTGCTGTATAACTCTATGACTCTACTGGTGAGGGCGATGGTTCCTCTAGGGAGTGCAGCCAGAGTCAAGTCCACAGCACCACAGGTGGCTCAGCTGCATGGGGGGCCGGGGGGGCTGGTGAAAGAGGGGAAAGAGAGTGGAAGAGCAATAGTGGTAGGGGATTCGATAGTTAGGGGAGCAGACAGGCGTTTCTGTGGCTGTGACGTGACTCCAGGATGGTACATTGCCTCCCTGGTGCCAGGGTCACGGATGTCACTGAGCTACTGCAGGACACTCTGAGGGGGGAGGGTGAATAGCCAGAGGTCGTTGTCCATATCGGTACCAACGACATAGGTAGAAAGAGGGTTGAGGTCCTGCAGGCAGAGTTTAGGGAGCGAAGAGAGAGATTAAAAAGCAGGACCTCAAAAGGTAGTAATCTCCGGATTACTCCCATGCCACGTGCTAGCGAGTACAGGAATAGGAGAATAGAACAGATGAATGTGTGGCTGGAGAGATGGTGCAGGAGGGAGGGCTTTAGATTCCTGAGGCATTGGGACCATTTCTGGGGGAGGTGGGACCTGTACAAGCCGGACGGGTTACACCTCAACAGAAACAGGACCAATATTCTCGCGGGAAGGTTTGCTAGTGCTGTTGGGGAGGGTTTAAACTAGCTTGGCAGGGGGATGGGCACCAGCATATAGGAGTAGAAAAGAGGAATAAGGTGCATAAAAGAGAGAGTGTGTTGGACAGTACTAGAGACGGAAGCAGTACCATATTAGATAGGAGCAGACTAAGAAAGACTATGAAAAATTCAAAACTGGGTTTAGAATGCATGTACGTAAACGCACAAAGTGTGGTGAATAAGGTTGGTGAGCTACAAGCACAATTAGCCGTGTGGCAATATGATGTTGTGGCAATACTGGAAACATGGCTTAAAAACGGTGAGGTCTGGACACTTAATATTCAAGGGTACAAGGTGTTCAGAAAAGATAGGGAAGGAAAAAAGGGAGGTGGGGTGGCAGTGCTGATTAAGGCAGACATTGTAGTGTTGGAAAGGGAGGATGTTCTTGAGGGGACAAGGACAGAATCCATTTGGTTAGAGTTGAGGAGCAAAAAGGGTATGATCACGCTATTGGGGGTATTCTACAGGCCTCCAAATAGTGAGAGGGAGGTAGAGGAGCAAATCTGCAGGGAAATCGCAGAGATATTGGGGGACTTTAATTACCCAAATATCGATTGGGATAATGCTTGGGTAAAGGGAGGAATTCAGGAGAATTTCCTTGACCACTATGTTCTTGGCCCAACTAGGAAGGGGGCATTGCTGGATCTGGTGCTGGGGAATGAGGTGGGCCAGGTCGACCAAGTGTTTGCGGGAGAACACTTGGGTACGAGTGATCATCGTATCATAAGATTTAGATTAGCAATGAAGAGGAGCAAAGAACAATCTAGAGTGGAACTTCTAAACTGGAATAGGGCTAACGTCAATGGGGTGCAAAAGGATCTAGCCAGGGTAAAATGGAACCAAAGACCGACAGGGAAAACTGTAACGGAACTTTAAGGAGGCGATGGTCCAAGTACAGGCTAGGTACATTCCAACAAGAGGGAAAGGTAAGGGAACCAAAGTAAGGGCTCCTTGGATGACGAGGGCGATTGAGAAGATGATGAAACAAAAAAAGAGGGTGCATAATGAATGTCAGGTGAATTCTTCAAGGGAGAACCAGACCAAGTACAATAAGTTGAGAGGGGATGTTAAAATGAAAATAAGATTAGCAAAGAGAGAATATGAGAGTAGAATGGCGGTTAACATAAATGGGAACCCAAAAATCTTCTACCGGCATGTAAACAGTAAGCGGGTAGTAAGAGGCGGGGTGGGGCCTATTAGATATATGCTTAGATGCGCGGGGAAAGGCTAGAATATTCAATGAGTACTCTGTATCGGTGTTTACTAAGGAGGTGGATGCTGACAAAATATCGTAGAAGTGGAAAAGGTAGCAGCAATGGAAGGGGTGAAAATTGATAGACAGGATGTACTAGAAAGGCTGGGTATGCTTAGAGTGGATAAGTCGCCTGGTCCAGATGGCTTGCATCCCAGGCTGCTAAGGGAATTGGGGGAGGAGATAGCGGAACGGATTGCCATAATTGTCCAATCTTCCCTAGATGCGGGGGAGGTGCCTGAGGATTGGAAAGTGGCAAATATGACACCGTTGTTCAAGAAAGGGTGCAAGGACAATCCTAGTAACTACAGTCTGGTCAGTTTAACATCAGTGGTGGGTAAAGTTTTAGAAACAATAATCAAGGAAAAAATTAACGGGCACTTGGAGAGGTTTAAGCTAATTAAGGAGAGCCAACACGGAATTGTAAAAGGCAGATCATGTTTGACTAATCTAATTGAATTTTTTGATGAAGTAACAGGGAGGATTGATGAAGGGAATGCAGTGGATGTTGTCTACATGGATTTTAGGAAGGCATTTGACAAAGTACCACACAGAAGGCTGGTTAACAAAATTGAGGCTCATGGAATAGGTGGGTCAGTGGCAGCTTGGATAAGGAATTGGCTTGGAATCTAGGGGAATCAAGGGATATGGGGATTGGGCGGGAAAGTGGAGTTGAGGTCGAAGATCAGCCATGATCTATTTCAATGGCGGAGCAGGCTTGAAGGCCTGCTCCTGATTCTTTTGTTTTAATGGAAGAGCGCGCGGGCGAGGGACAGAGCGCGCGGGCGAGGGACAGAGCGCGCGAGACAGAGAGAGAGGGCAACAGATAGCTGGGAGTGGGTGCGGTGACTCCATATGCATTCATGGCTGTACCTGCTGAAGTAGTCCAGCTTCTCGTCGTGCATGTTGAGATGTTGCTGAAGCTGCTCGGAGCTGGTGAAGCGACGGTTGCACTCGTAGCAGGGCCAGTTTTTTTCCTGGTCTCGTAGAACTGAGAAAGAAACAAATAGAAAACACTTTAGTGACTGTCAACGAGAAAATTACATTAATATTCTGTCGGAAAGTGGACAACAAATCTAATTTTTAAAGGGGAAATGTCACTCTGCTGGCCATCCTATTTTTATTTTAAAAGAATCTATCTTAAAAAACACAGACTTAGAGATAACACTGAGATCTGTACTGATCAGAACAATAACACTGAGGGCGTCACACAAGAATGGAACCAGAATAAAATGCTGGATACGAAATATTTTTTGTGGATGGACAAAATCTCTCGCTGGAAACTAACCATGTATACAAAGCAAGGAAATCAATGAGGCCAGTAATTGCTACAGTGAGGCATGCACAAGGTCTGGGTCAGTGCCCTCCGCCTGGGGTGGGAGAGTATAAATCACTCAGAACCCCTGACACCAAGTTTCTCAATTTGCAACAGGATTAATTGTAATAGAATAATGGATTTTGGCAGTGAGGGGACATAGATATCGGTCCCTACTATCTAATCGCCTTAAACTAATCTGTCTCTGTGTCTCCAGTGAGTGACAGGGAGGTCTAACAAAGCTACCAGGGTCCTGTGTACATGCAATACTTTTAGTATTATGGAAAGGAGCTCAGGGCTGGAGGAATTAGTCCCAATTAACATGCCGGGAGTACACAGATTAGATTATTCTCCATAGTCAGTAATCTTTTGGTAATCCCATGCAGCTGGTATACAGCACTGCACAGAATATATCAACAAAAAGAGAAAGTACTTGCATTTATAGTGACGTTCATGTCATTAGGATGTCGCAAAGTGCTTCACAGTCCATTAATTATTTTGACATGTAGTCACTGTTGTAACATAGGCAAACATGGCAGTTAATTTCTGCACAAGGCCCCACAAACAACAATGAGATAATAAGCAGATAATCTGCTTTAGTGATGTTGGTTGAGGGATAAATCTTGGCAGAACACCAGGAAGAACTACCTGCTCTTCAAATAGTGCCATGGGATCTTGTAAAACCTCAACAGGCAGACAAGGTCTCAGTTTAACGTCTCATCAATCAATGCAACACTCTTTCAGTAGCACATTAACTCCAATTGCCAGGAGAGACCCACCAAAGACGTGATTGTGTTACAACAGTCAAATCTAGACAGTAGTAGAATCACAGAATCTTACAACACAGGAGTCCGTTGAGCCCACTGTACCTGTGCCGGCTCTTTGAAATTTAGTCCTACGGCCCAGCTTTTTCCCCATAACCCTGCAAATTAGTCCTCTTCATGGACATGAGGAAGTATTAAGGGGTTTAGCAGCTTTAAAAGTGGATAAATGCCCAGGCCCGGATGAAATGTATCCCAGGCTGCTAAGCGAAGCAAAAGAGGAAATAGCAGATGCCCTGACCATCATTTTTCAATCCTCTCTGGCTTCAGGTGTGGTGCTGGAGGACTGCTAATGTAGTACCCTTGTTTAAAAAGGGAGAAAAGGATAGACCGAGTAATTACAGGCCAGTCAGCCTAGCCTCGGTGGTGGGAAAACTATTGGAAAGATTTATGAAGGACAGGATAAATCTTCATTTAGAAAGACACGGATTAATCAAGGATAGTCAGCATGGATTTGTTAAGGGAAGATCGTGTCTGACAAACTTGGTTGAATTTTTTGAGGAGGTAACAAGGAGGGTAGATGAGGGTAGTGCGTTTGATGTAGTGTATATGGACTTTAGCAAGGCTTTTTATAAGGTTCCACGTGGCAGACTGGTCACAAACTTAAAAGCCCATGGGATCCAGGGCAAAGTGTCAAGTTGGATTCAAAACTGGCTCGGAGACAGGAAGTAGAGGGTAATGGTTGATGGGTGTTTTTGTGACCGGAAGGCTGTTTCCAGTGGGGTTCTGCAGGGCTCAGTACTAGGTCCCTTGCTTTTTGTGGTATATATCAATGATCTAGACTTGAATATAGGGGGTATGATTAAGAAGTTTGCAGATGATACTAAAATCGGCTGTGTGGTTGATACTGAAGGAGGAAGCTGTAGGAAGATATCAATAAATTGGTCAGGTGGGCAGAACTGTGGGAAATGGAATTCAATCCGGAGAAGTGTGAGGTAATGCATTTGGGGAGGGCTAACAAGGAATGGGAATACACATTGAATGGTAGGACACTGAGTAGTGTAGAGGAACAAAGGGACCTTGGAGTGCACGTCCACAGATCCCTGAAGGTAGCAGGCCAGGTAGATAAGGTGGTTAAGAAGGCATACGGAATGCTTGCCTTTATTAGCATGACATACAATACAAGAGCAGGGGGGTTATGCTTCAACTGTAAAGAACACAAGTTAGGCCTCAGCTAGAGTACTGCGTGCAGTTCTGGTCACCACATTACAGGAAAGATGTGATTGCACTAGAGAGGGTACAGAGGAGATTTACAAGGATGTTGCCGAGAGTAGAGAATCTTAGCTATGAGGAAAGACTGGATAGGCTGGGTCTGTTTTCCTTGGAACAGAGGAGGCTGAGGGGAGGCCTGATTGAGGTGTACAAAATTATGAGTGGATAGAAAGGACCGATTTCCCTTAGCAGAGGGGTCAAAAACCAGGGGGCATAGATTTAAAGTAATTGGTGGATTTGAAGGGAAATTTCTTCACCCAGAGGGTTATGGGGGTCTGGAACTCACTGCCTGAAAGGGTGGTAGAGGCAGGAACCCTAACCACATTTAAAAAGTACTTGGATGTGCCCTTGGGATGCTGTAACCTGCAGGGCTACGGACCAAGAGCTGGGAAGTGGGATTAGGCTGGATAGCTCTTTGTTGGCCGGCGCGGACACGGTGGGCCGAAATGGCCTCCTTCCGTGCTGTAACTTTCTATGATTCTATGATTCAATTGCATTTTGAAAGTTCCGATGGAATCTGCTTCAGGTAGTGCATTCCAGATATTTAGTAAAAGTGTAAAGATTACTTCTTGTGGCATCTGTGCAAATTAATTGGATCCCGAGGGGTACCCAGGATTCAGCCATAGAACCGAGCACCAGAATTCCTGCCAATTGCACTCAACCATTCATTTATCTATCTATTACTTGATAACTGCTTTGCCTTATGTCTTTGCACCGTAGCAAAGAAACAGCCATTGCATTTTCCAAAATTGTTTTGTACATAACAATGGCCACTGTTTTCCACTTCACTTTAACGGGCAGTAAATGGTGTGCTGGCGAAGCACAGAAGCAGAAAAGCCCTGCCTGTAACTCAGGGTCTATACGTACCTGCCTCGTGAAATCAACTCTCAAACTTAGAACAAAGAGGATCAAACAGCAGATACATTAACTTGTGAAGAATTAAATTAAGGTTCACAGTTAAGATCCTGTGAAGGCTAAATGGGACACAACATCTGACTTATGTAAACTGTTTAGAACAGCAATGGGTGATCAATCAATAAACCAAACACAAAGGAGTCATGAAAGACCAAAACAGCCATGGCATGAATGTGAATACAGCTGGCTTTTAAGCAGACACTGAAAAAGTGTTGGAAGTATTGCAGAATGTGAGGGACATTACACTGAATTCGACTAACGTACTTTGTTAAACACCATTGCACCTTGTATTAGAAACCTCATTAGTGGGTGTCCTGCATGAACTGAGCAAGTTAGAGGGAGACCCAATTCGAACACCTTCACCTTTCAATAGCAAGTTATCAATTGGAGCATTTCTGGATTCCAATGCAATGTTGGCTCCTCAACTGTGAAAGGAACGGAACCTCAGAAATGCTCAATGACAGACCCATATGGTGACATGGGAGTTGGTATTATCACCAGTCCTCTAGGTATACCTGCTGAATAATGGGAGGCAGTGTGACCATTTTGAACTTTTTCTGCTCATAACGCTTTAAAATCCTAAGCTCAAGCCTTGGGACGAGTTCCTTGTCTTCTTGACAATTACAAAATATCTGGAGTGACAGCCTGTTCTTTTTGCTCAGAATGAACTTTTCAAATTTACCTGATGTTAGTAATATGATCAGCAGTTTTCATGGTAGGGACCCATAAATGATATGATTGGAGTAACCTATGAAAGTTAGGCATTGTGCCCAGAAAGTGGACAGCATTTCCGACTATCTCGAAAGCCCTTGCATTTGTCAAGACTCTTTGTCACAAACTTCTGTACGTCATACCTGGCTCTCAAGTAAGCAGTGGGAAGGAAGTTGGGGGGCATGAGGGCAGAAACCAGACAGTCATTGCTGTGGAGCCAGGGAAGGCTCTAGGTGTTTTGAGCCATTCTTGCGTACAGACCTTGAAAACCCCAGGAGGCGCCATGGTACTAACTGAGCAGCGACTTTACGAGGGAGGCTTGCTTTTTCTTGGCTATCCTCGAAATTGTTCCTCAGATTTTCTGCTGCTTCTGGCAATTCCTCAACTTATCCAGCAAAAAAAATCCTTCCCATCAAACAGTGGTTGCTGCAGTTGGGAATATTGCTAGACATAACCATGCAATTCTGCATAACAATGTAAAAAGCTACAATCTTGCCCTGGAGTCCAAGGTATGGGCTGCTGTCCACAGTAAGCTGCACATGTTCCTCAAAAAGCTGCAACAGTTGAGTACAATGGGGCTGTTAACCAGTGACTGTATCTGTGGAACTATCCGAGTGTAAACACTTGTAAGCAAGTTTGTTGTCCAAGTGTATCCATGCATTTGGAGCTATGATTGGGGAACTCCAGTTTAACCCTTGCATGGTAGATTACCCATAATCAGAACAGAAAAGAAAACAGGAGGATAAGCAGCTGGGATATTACACAATGCTCCAGCAACATCCAGCAGATTCTGTGATCTCAATCTACTTTGGGAACACATTGCATATCTAACAATTATCACCCCAGGACTCTCAGCACGCCACATTCAGGAAGGCATGAGAAACCTCTTGAAAGTTACTTGCTGTGACCTATGCGAGATCTGGAGGAAGGGCTCTGCAGTTGGGGCCCCGAAGAGAGAATATGAAGGTTGGAGCAAAGCTTTGGTTGCGGTGATCCTCCTCCCCTTGTAGGCTGGAGTAAGATTCTAGTAATTCCTTGTAGACCCACTGGCCATGGTGGTCCAGCCATTCCCCCTGCAGGAGGGAGCATGTATGAATGGGCCTGTTTAGGGAGTTGAACCCTTTATGCAAAGCACTCTGCCATTCTTCGAGACTGATCTGTCCCTGAAATCTGACTACCTTCCAGGGTGGAACCCACCTGTGACTGTAGGGGCAAGAATGAGAATAACAAGGGATTAAAAGATCCTGACCCCAACACATACTGACCAAGGAACAACACAAGCTCAGCAGCTTTCTCAAACTTCTCTTCTGAAGAGGACTGTATCAGTATCTCTGAGCAAGGTGCTGCCAGAGAATCGGGTGTGGAGAAGAACCATTTCTATCCGCCACTGTGGGGGGCAGAGTATAGATCAAATTTATTACACCACCTTCCCTGGTAGTTTTGGGGGTCCTTCCAGTTCTTTGCTCAGAGGCATTTTCCATTTGGTTTTACACTGTATTTGTGGTTACTCTGAAAGACGACTGGTACACACTGGAACCACGGTACACATTTCTGAATGACCAGAATTTGTCTGTCTGGGGAGTCTCCATGACAGGACCATTGCCGTTTTGCTAACCCAAGAGTTTTCTCCCTCGGGCGTATATAATATTCAATAGCAATTGATGCCAATATGTCCTCAGCGCAAACTCGTTTCTAAAGTAACTTGCTCCCAGGGGTTCTCGGCTCCACACCATGCCTGTGAGTACTCAGCAATGTCCAACAGAGAGCAGCCCAATCAGCGACTCCTGACATGGGTGGCTGTCTTTCTTGTGCCTTTTTTGCTGTTTGATTTTGATACGGGACATGGAACTGTGTCAACGCTCACCTTTCACCTCTGGGGTCTTACTTCAAACTCTATCCAGACCCAGGAGATGAAAGTCTTTATTCGCTTGCTGCAATGGCTTTATACAAAAATGACTTGGGCAGTCCTAATCCAGTTTCTATTCATCACAGGCCTGCTGCACAAAACGGTTTCTAATCTGGCATTAATTGGCACGCTCATTCAGAGGCTAAAATCACTGATTTTTATAGCACAGGAGGCCAGTCAGCTCTCTGAAAGCGGCATTCATACCTAGTCCCAAATCCCTGCCCTTTCCCCAATCCCTTTTAATGTTGTCTTGTTTAAATATTTATCCATTCTGCCTGTAAAAGCGATTATGGACTCAGTTCCCTCCACACCTCCATTGCTCCTGGTAGGGTATTTCATGTTTTAATAACACACAGCATAAAAAAAAATTCTGCTAACCTCTCTTCATTCTCTTAGTGATGACATTAAATTCAGGCCCTGTGGTTACCGATTTACTGACCAGTGGAAATAGCTTTCCCCTATTTATCTCATCAAAACCTCCCTATAATTTTGAACACCTCCATCAGATCTCCTCCTAACCTTCTTTGCTTTAATCGATAAAAGTCCCAGCTTCTCTAGTCTCTCCTCAAAACTAAAGCATCTCATCCCTGTGATCATCTTACTGAGTATCCTCTGTACGCTCTCCATGGTCTTGACACCCTTTCTAAATTAAGGAGCCTAAAGCTGCCAATGATTTGTGCAGGTTTTGTGTTACTGCTTGGCTTTTATACTCTCGATCCCTATTGATAAACCCTGGGATCCTATATTCTCATTTTTAAACAAAAACTCATGCTCCCCATTTTTGCATTGTTTGCAAATATTGATATTGCGCCCCATACCCAAGTCCAGATCACTTACACACATATGTACACATTGAGAAGAGTAACTGTCCCAGTACGCCTGGGGAAAACATTGTTTACAGCCTCCAGTTTGTAAAACATCCTTAACCACTACTCTCCATTTCTTGTCCTTTAACCAACTGCTTATCCATTCTCTCAAACTGCATGCTTCAATTTTAAGCCTGTTAAACAACACCTTATCAGAGATATTAAAAAATTATGCAGTAGGAGGTGATCTTCTAGACTACTGTAGGGGCAAAGTAGAGGCGGCTTTACCCTGCATCTGGCCGAGCTACACCTGACTTGGGAGAGCATTGGGTACCTGAAATGGAAAGAGGTCCATTCTCCAGCACCTTGAACGAGCTTTTGGTTTTAATAAAGAATGGGGTATTAGGTCAGATGCCCTTCACAAAGCATTTGGAAAACCCAAGACAAATGGACCTGGCAGCTGTGTCATGTTTTGCCAATGAGGGTTTTATGCATCAATTGTGCCCATCAGCAATGGTGAATAAACTATTATATACAACAGTATTTAAAACCTCTGTCCCAATGTATTACACAGGTCAGTGACTGCCCAGTGGGGCCACACCATCATTTTGAGTGTACATTCCAAGTCTATGCCTCAGCCCCTCTCTGGTTTTGCCAGCGTTCTAGATTTCTGATATAATCGCCTAGAGAGGATGAGGTTGGTCAATGGCTGTTGCCAAATAAATCAAACAGAGCCCTTTTTGTTGCTGAGCCTGTAACCAGACCAATAATGATCCTGTCCTGCACATACAAACATAAGAGTGTACCAGCAAATAGAGTCAGAGTAGGGGAAAATGGTAAAAAGACAAAATTAAAGGTTCTTTATCTGAATGCATGCAGCATTCGTAATGAGAGAGATGAATTGACGGCACAAATAGAAATAAATGGATATGATCTGATCGCCATTACAGAGACGTGGTTGCAAGGTGACCAAGGCTGGGAACTGAATTAACATTTCGGAAGGGTAGGCAGAAAGGAAAAGAAGGTGGGGTAGCTCTGTTAATAAAGGATGAGATCAGTACAGTAGTGAGAAATGATCTTGGCTCGAAAGATCAAGATGTAGAATCAGTTTGAGTGGAGATAAGAAATAATAAGGGAAAGAAGTCACTGGTGGGAGTAGTCTATAGGCCCCCTTAACAGTAGCTGTAGGACAGAGTATAAATCAATAAATAATGGGGGCTTGTAAGAAAGGTACTGCAATCATCAAGGGCGATTTTAATCTTCATATAGATTGGACAAATCAAATTGGCAAAGGTAGCCTTGAGGATGAGTTCCTAGAGTGTATTCAGGACGGTTTCTTAGAACAATACGTTGTGGAACCAACCAGGGAACAGGCTATTTCAGGTCTGGTAATGTGTACTGAGACAGGATTAATTAATGATCTCATAGTAAAGGATCCTCTAGGAAAGTGTAATCATAACATGATAGAATTTCACATTCAGTTTGAGGGTGAGAAACTTGGGTCTGAAACTAGTGTCTTAAACTTAAATAAAGGCAATTACAAGGGTATGAAGACAAAGTTGGCTAAAGTGGACTGGGAAAATAGATTAAAAAGGTAAGGCAGTAGATAAGCAGAGGCAGGCTTTTAAGGAGATATTTCATAACTCTCAACAAAGATATATTCCAGTGAGAAAGAAAGACTACTAGAAAGATGAACCATCCGTGGCTAATTAAGGAAGTTAAGGATGGTATCAAATTGAAAGAAAAGGCATACAATGTTGCGAAGATTAGTGGTAGGCCAGAGGATTGGGAAATTTTTATAAACCAACAAAGGATGACTAAAAAAATAAAGAGGGAGAAAATAGATTATGAGTAAACTAGCAAGAAATATGAAAAAAGACAGTAAGAGCTTCTACAACTATATAAAAAGGAAGAGAGTAGCTAAAGTAAACGTTGCTCCCTTTGAAGATGAGACTGGGGAATTAATAATGGGAAACAAGGAAATGGCAAAGACTTTGAACAAATATTTTGTATCGGTCTTCACGGTAGAAGACACTAGAAGCATCCCAATAAAATTAGATAATCAAGGGGCAAAAGGGAGGAACTTAAAACAATCACTATCCCTAGAGAAAAGGTACTCGGCAAACTAATGGGACTAAAGGCTGACAAGTCCCCTGGACCTGATGGTCTGCATCCTATGGTCTTAAAAGAAGTGGCTGCAGAGATAGTGGCAGATGGAGTATAATGTGGGGAAAGAAGTGGCTGCAGGGAGTGGCAGAGGGAGTATAATGTGGGGAAAGAAGTGGCTGCAGAGAGTGGCAGAGGGAGTATAATCACACACAGAATCCCCACAATGCAGATAGAGGCCATTTCGGCCCATCGAGCCTGCACCGACACATATCCCACCCAATCCCCGTAACCCCTACACCAACACATATCCCCGTAACCCCACGTATTTAATCCCCCTAACACTAAGGGTCAATTTATCATAGTCAATCAACCTAACCCGCACATCTTTGGAGAATGTGGGGAAAGAAGTGGCTGCAGAGAGTGGCAGAGGGAGTATAATGTGGGAAAAGAAGTGGCTGCAGAGATAGTGGCAGAGGGAGTATAATGTGGGGAAAGAAGTGGCTGCAGAGAGTGGCAGATGGAGTATAATGTGGGAAAATGTGAGGTTATCCACTTTGGAAGGAAGAATAGAAAAGCAAAATATTATTTAAATGGAGAGAGAGAGTGCAGAAGGATCTGGGGCACCTCGTACATGAAACACAAAAAGTTGGCAAGCAGGTACAGCAAGTAATTAGGAAGGCAAATGGAATGTTGGCCTTTATTGCAAGGGGGATGGAGTATTAAAGTCGGGAAGTCTTGCTACAACTGTACAGGGCGTTGGTGAGACCGCACCTGGTGCACTGCATACAGTTTTGGTCTCCTTATTTAAGGAAGGATATACTTGCTTTGGAGGCAGTTCAGAGAAGGTTCACGCAGTTGATTCCTGGGATGGAAGGGTTGTCTTATGAGGAAAGGTTGAGCAGATTGGGCCTATACTCATTTGAGTTTAGAAGAATGAGAGGTGATCTTATTGAAACATATAAGATTCTGAGGGGGCTCGACAGAGTAGATGCTGAGTGGATGTTTCCCCTTGTGGGGGAATCTAGAATGAGGGGGCATAGTTTCAGAATAAGGGGCCGCCCATTTAAGACGGAGATGAGGAGGAATTTCTTCTCTCAGAGGGTCGTGAATCTTTGGAGCTGTAGAGGCTGGGTCATTGAATATATTCAAGGCGGAGGTAGACAGGTGTTTGAGCTATGGGGAGTCGAGGGGTGTGGGGAGCGGGCAGGAAAGTGGAGTTGAGGCCAAGATCAGATCAGCCATGATCCTATTGAATGGCCGAACAGGCTCGAGGGGCCGAATGGCCTACTCCTGCTCCTATTTCTTATGTTCTTATGTCCTAATAAAGAAAGCATCATTTCTGTTGATACTTAAGGAGATTTGTCAGCCCGGGCACACAGCCGATTTTCCCAAGAAAATCCTGAAATAAAAACAGACTTGCTAGTTGGCAATATGAAAGGTTGTAAGGACTCTAATGAAGAGAAACCAGAGGATAATTCCAATTATTGAACAAGAAATGCAACATGACGAAGAGAACAAGCTTTCTTCAGCTGGGGAAAAGCTACCTGACTCCACAGCATGGGCACTTGGGCTTTTGCAACATGGGATCAGGAGATCATACTTGTCCCAGCTACACAATCATGACAGGTTTTTCTTGTATCGATCACTGAAACCAGACAATGCTGATCACAATCTCCTTCAGCAATTGATCCATCCGTGGGAGATCCTGAGAGAACTCTGTCAGATTTAAATGTTCTATGTCTATGTCTGTTGAGGAACAGCAAGAGGCTGAAAGACCTCTGGATCCAACAGATCCAATATTTTAACGTTAATGGTCCGAATGACTTCTCCTCCTTAACCTATCTTCAGTTCTTCCTTTAGTCATAGAGTTATAACAGCACAGAAGGAGGCCATTCGGCCCATCGAGTCCACGCCAGCTCTCTGCAGAGCAATCCAGTAAGTCCCATTCCCTCGCTCTATCCCCAAAGCCCTGCAAGTATATTTCCCTCAAGTGCCTATCCAGTCTCCCCTTGAAAACATTGAGTGTCTCCGCTTCCACCACTTCCGTCGCAGCGAGTTCCAGGTCCTCACCACTTGAACATTTTTTCCTCACAACCCCCCTGTATCTCTTGCCCAAAACCTTAAATCTGTATCCCCTGGTCCTTGTACCATCAACTATTCGGCGTCGGCGGGTGTTTCAGCGGCAGCAGCGGGGCTATAAAAGTCCCAGAGACCAGGTAAGGCCTCATTGCGTCGGCAGGAATTCAGCAGCGGGGCTATAAAAGTCCCAGAGACCAGGTATGGCCTCAGTGCGTCGGCGGGAATTCAGCGGCAGCAGCGGGGCTATAAAAGTCCCAGAGACCAGGTAAGACTTACCAATCGCCAGTCTGGGAACTCGGAGGGAGGGAGAGAGGTAAAAAGTAATCCAAGTGTGACGTCACCAGAAAGCGGGTAAGTGATTGGTTGGTAAGTGTTTCTCCCTTTTTAAGCTTAAATCTCTTTGGTTTATAGTTTCTAAGGTGCGATATTCATCATCTAGAATCGGGACAGAGGGTATTTAAAAATATCAAATTTAATTAATTACATAGAATGGGAAATCAGGTGATGTGTTGCTGCTGCAATATGTGGGAGCTGGTGGACACCATTGATGCTCACGGTGATCACATTTGCAGTAAGTGTTGGCTGCTCGAGGAATTCCGGCTCCGTGTTGAAGAGCTGGAGTCCGAGCTTCAAACACTGAGACACATCAGGGAGGGGGAGAGTTACCTGGACTCTGTGTATCAGGAGGTATTCACACCAATTAGATTAATTAATTCAGATGTAGTCCGTGGCCAGGGTCAGGATGGTGTGACTAGAAGTGAGGCAGGTACGGGGATCCAGGAGGTAGTGTTGGAGGAGCCGCAGCCCTTGCACTTGTCCAACAGGTTCGAGGCTCTTACTCCCGGTGAGGATGGGAACAGGGACTGCGGGGAGGATGAGCAACCTGGCCACAGCACCGTGGAGCGGGGGGCCATTCAAGTGGGGGGAGTTAAAAGAAATGTTGCAGTGGTAGGGGATAATATCGTTAGGGGGATAGATAGAGTTCTTTGCAGCCGAGAGCGAGAGTCCCGAAGGCTGTGTTGCCTGCCCGGTGCCAGGGTTAAGGACATCTCCTCTGGACTGGAGAGAAACTTGGAGGGGGAGGATCCAGTTGTCATGGTCCATGTTGGTACCAACGACATAGATAGGACAAGGAAGGAGGTTCTGCTGAGGGAGTTTGAGCAGCTAGGGGCCAAATTAAAAAGCAGAACCACAAGGGTAATAATCTCTGGATTATTACCTGAGCCACGAGCGAATTTGGCTTGGACAAATAAAATTAGAGAGTTAAATGTGTGGCTCAAAGACTGGTGTGGGAGAAATGGGTTTTGCTTCCTGGGACACTGGCACCAGTACTGGGGCAGGAGGGAGCTGTTCCGTTGGGACGGGCTTCACTTGGCCAGTGCTGGGACTAGAGTCCTGGCGGATCATATAACTAGGGCTGTAGAGAGGGCTTTAAACTAACCAGTGGGGGGGAGGTTCCTAGAGAACAAATAATAAAAATGACAACAGAGAAGGTCATAGATTAGGTAGCAGTGGGGAAATTAAAAACCAGAGTGTGTCAGGAAGGGGCAGAAGGTATGGAGTAAAAGGTAAAGTAATAAAAAGGGCAAAAGCAGGAACTAAGTGTCACAAAACATATTTCAAAGTTCTCAATCTGAATGCACGTAGCATTCGTAACAAAATAGACGAGTTAATGGCACAAATAACTACATATGGGTATGATCTTGTGGCCATTACAGAAACGTGGCTGCAGGGTGACAATGCCTGGGAATTAAACATACCAGGTTATTTAACGATCAGGAAGGACAGGCAGGAAGGAAGGGGAGGCTATGTTAATAAAGGAAGGAATCACTGTAATACAGAGAAATGATATTGGGTCAAAAGATCAGGATAATGAAACAGTTTGGGTGGAGATAAGGAATAATAAGGGGAAAAAAACACTAGTGGGCGTAGTCTATAGGCCTCCGAACAGTTGCAACTCTGTTGGACGGAGTATCAATCAGGAAATAGTTGAGGCTTGTAATAAGGGAACATCTATAATTATGGGGGATTTTAACTATCATATTAATTGGACAAATCAAATTGGGCAGGGCTGCCTTGAGGATGAATTCATTGAGTGTATTAGGGATGGGTTTCTTGAGCAGTATGTAACTGAACCGACCAGGGGGCAAGCAACCTTAGATCTGGTCCTGTGTAACGAGACAGGATTAATTAAAAATGTCCTAGTAAAGGATCCCCTTCATATTCAATTAGAGGGTGAGAAGGTTGGATCTCAAACAAGCGTGCTAAGCTTGAATAAAGGAGACTATGAAGGTATGAGAGCGGAATGGAGTAGACTGGATTGGGAAAATATATTAAAGGGTAAGACGATACATGATCAGTGGTGTACATTTAAGGAGTTATTTTACAACTTCCAAAAAATATTTATTCCACTGAGAAGAAAAGGGTGTAAAAGAAAAGACAGCCATCCGTGGCTAAGTAAAGAAATTAAGGATAGTATTCGACTAAAAACAAGGGCATATAAGGTAGCCAAATCTAGTGGGAGGATAGAGGATTGGGAAAACTTTAAAAGACAGCAAAAAATAACAAAAAGATTGATTATGAAAGTAAACTAGCAAAAAATATAAAAACAGATAGTAAGAGTTTTTATAGTTATATAAAAAGAAAAAGGGTGGCTAAAGTAAATGTTGGTCCCTTAGAGGATGAGACCGGGAAATTAATGGTGGGAAATATGGAGATGGCAAAAACACTGAATGAGTATTTTGTATCAGTCTTTACAGTAGAAGACACTAAGAATATCCCAACACTGGACAAACAGGGGCTAAAGGGGGGGAGGAGCTAAACACGATCAAAATCACTAAGAAAGTGGTACTCGGTAAAATAATGGGACTCAAGGCGGATAAATCACCTGGACCTGATGGCTTACATCCTAGGGTCTTGAGGGAAGTGGCGGTAGGGATTGTGGATGCATTGGTAATAATTTTCCAAAACTCCCTGGACTCGGCAAAGGTCCCGGCAGACTGGAAAACTGCTAATGTAACACCCTTATTTAAAAAGGGCAGTAGACAGAAGGCTGGAAACTATAGACCGGTTAGCCTAACATCTGTGGTAGGTAAAATTTTGGAGTCCATTATTAAGGAGACAGTAACAGGACATTTGGATAATCATAATTTAATCGGACAAAGTCAGCATGGTTTTATGAAGGGGAAGTCATGTTTGACAAATTTGCTGGAGTTCTTTGAGGAAGTAACATATAGGGTGGATAAAGGGGAACCAGTGGACGTAGTGTATTTAGACTTCCAAAAGGCATTTGACAAGGTGCCACACAAAAGATTATTGCTTAAGATAAAAAATCACAGGATTGGGGGTAATATTCTGGCATGGATAGAGGATTGGCTATCTAACAGAAGGCAGAGAGTTGGGATAAATGGTTCATTCTCGGACTGGCAATCAGTAACAAGTGGTGTTCCGCAGGGGTCAGTGCTGGGTCCCCAACTCTTTACAATCTATATTAACGATTTGGAGGAGGGGACCGAGTGTAACATATCAAAGTTTGCAGATGATACTAAGATGGGAGGGAAAGTAGTGAGTGAGGAGGACATAAAAAACCTGCAAGGGGACATAAACAAGCTAAATAAGTGGGCAGAGATTTGGCAGATGGAATACAATACTGGAAAGTGTGAGGTTATGCACTTTGGCAGGAAAAATCGTAGAGCAAGTTATTATCTTAATGGCAAGAAACTGGAAAGTACTGAAGTACAAAGGGATCTGGGGGTCCTGGTGCACGAAACTCAAAAGGTTAGTATGCAGGTGCAGCAAGTGATTAAGAAGGCCAATGGAATGTTGGCTTTCATTGCTAGGGGGATAGAATATAAAAATAGGGAGGTATTGCTTCAGTTGTACAAGGTATTGGTGAGACCGCACCTGGAATACTGCGTACAGTTTTGGTGTCCATACTTAAGAAAGGACATACTTGTTCTCGAGTCAGTACAAAGAAGGTTCACTCGGTTAATCCCGGGGATGAGGGGATGGACATATGAGGAGAGGTTGAGTAGATTGGGACTCTACTCATTGGAGTTCAGAAGAATGAGAGGCGATCTTATTGAAACATATAAGATTGTGAAGGGGTTGGATCGGGTGGATGCGGGGAAGATGTCCCCGATGATGGGTGAAACTAGAACTAGGGGGCATAGTCTTAGAATAAGGGGCTGCTCTTTCAAAACTGAGATGAGGAGGAACTACTTCACTCAGAGGGTGGTAGGTCCATGGAATATGCTGCCCCAAAAAGCTGTAGAAGCTACATCATTACATAAATTTAAAACAGAAATAGACAGTTTCCAAGAAGTAAAGGGAATTAAGGGTTACGGGGAGCGGGCAGGAATTTGGACATGAGTCTAGGTTCGGATCGGTCATGGCCCTGTGGGACGCGGAGCGGGCCCAGGGGCCATGTAGCCTGATCCTGCTCCTATTTCGTGTGTCTAATTCTGTTAGATTCAGGAGATGGTTCTGTGATAGTAGATTGGCAGTTAGGATCAGATCAGCCATGATCTTATTGAATGGCAGAGCAGGCTCGAGGGGCCGATTGGCCTACTCCTGCTCCTATTTCTTATGTTCTTATTGGGACAGCCTTTCCCCGTCTAGCCTATCCAAACCAGTCATAATCCTGTACACCTATCAAATCACCCCTCAACCTCCTTTGCTCTAATGAAAACAAATCCAGCTTCTCCAACCTGTCCTTGTAGTTCAGATCCCCCCATCCCTGGAACCATTCAGGTAAATCTCCTCTGCACCCTCTCAAGGGCCTTCACATCCTTCCTAAGGTGTGGTGACCAGAACTGGATGCAATACTCCAGTTGTGGCCTAACCAGCGCCTTATCCAAAACAGAGTCTGACGGTCTGGCTCCGTGGGAGGAAAAAAAATAATGATCATCTGAGTAATGCGAGTAAAGAGAATAGTATACTTACTTAATAAGGATTTATCGCATTAGATTGGCAAAGTGGGACCGGATTTAAGCTAGTTAGGTAGGTAGAGTCACAATTCTTAAGAGGCTGGACTGGAAATTAGCTGAAGACTGAGAACTAAATAGAATCTGACAGCACAAGAGGCCGCCATTCAGCCCATCGTGCCTGTGCCGGCTCTTTGAAAGAGCTATCCAATTTGTCCACTCTCCCGCTCTTTCCCCATAGCTGTGCAAATTTTCCCTTTCTGTTGCCATTTGGGAATTTATTGCAGACCATCAAATTATACGAAAGAAATCGAGGAAGAGATTTGAAGGCAATTTAGAGAATTTGCAGGACCACAGTAATAATGCAGGACTTCAGCCATCCTATGGTTGACTGGGATAGGACAAAGGTTTGTGGTAGAATGTGGAGGGGGTTCTTAGAATATATCCAGGACTGATTCCGTAATCCAACAGGAAGGATGCAGTGCCCGATCTGGTTCTAGGTAGTGAAACAGAACCAGCAATTGACCAGAAGTTAAGAGAACACCCAAGGATTTACCATAACCGAGAGCCGCCTTGAAAACAGATAAAGAAAAAGGAGTCCAAAATATAAGGTGTTCGGCTGGATGTTCGCTGAATTTCAGCAGAATTTCAGCAGAATAAAAGGGGAACAAACCAGATTAATTGGTTGAAAAAAATGCCAGATCAAACTGTGGACCAGCAGTGGAAGCATATATAAATACGAGACGAGTAAGGTGCAAAGTAAATACATTTGGACTAGGAGTAAGGCGGGTGTCAAAGGCTGGGATTCCGTGAATTAACATAGAGCTTAGAACAAAAATGAGGCTTTAAAAGGATCCTGTAAGCTTTTTTAACTGCTTTCTCAACCTGCCCTGTCATCTTGAACGATTTGTGCACACACCCCCTCAGGTCTCTCTTCGTGCACCCCCTTTAGGATTGTACTCTTTAGTTTACATGTCCACTTTTCATTCTTTCTCCCAAAATGTATCACTTCGTACTTTTCTGCGTCAAATTTCATCTGCCACGTGTCCACACCTTTCACCAGCCTGTCTATGTCCTCCTGAAGTCTATCACTCTCCTCCTCACTGTTCATTATACTTCCAAGTTTTGTCTCATCTGCAAATTTTGAAATTGTGCCCTGTACACCCACATCCAAGTCATTAATATATATCAAGAAAAGCAGTGGTCCTAGTATCGACCCCTGGGGAACACCACTGTATACCTTCCTCCAGTCCGAAAAACAACCGTTCACCACTACTCTCTGTTTCCTGTCACTTAGCCAATTTCATATCCATGCTGCCACTGTCCCTTTCATTCCATGGGCTTCAACTTTGCTGGCAAGCCTATTGTGTGGCACTTTATCAAACACCTCTTGGAAGTTCATGTACACCACATCAACCGCAGTGCCCTCATCAACCCTCTGTTACCTCATCAAAAAACTCGATCAAGTTGGTTAAACACAATTTGCCTTTAACAAATCCATGCTAGCTTTCCTTAATTAATCCACACTTGTCCAAGTGACTGTTAATTTTGTCCCTGATTATTGTTTCGAAAAGCTTCCCCACTACCGAGGTTAAACTGACTGGCCTGTAGTTGTTGGGTTTATCTTCACAACCTTTTTTGAACAAGGGTGTAACATTTGCAATTCTTCAGTCCTCTGGCACCACTCCAGTTTGTAAGGGGGATTGGAAGATTATGGCCAGTACCTCCGTGGCTTCTTCCTTCACTTCCCTCAGCATCCTAGGGTGCATCCCATCTGGTCCTGGTGACTTATTTACTTTAAGGACAGCCAGCCTTTCTAGTACCCACTCTTTATCAATTTTTATCCCATCCAGTATCTCCTCTACCTCCTCCTTCACTATGTCTATGGCAGCATCTTCTTCCTTGGTAAAGACAAATGCCAAGTACTCATTTAGCACCTCAGCCATACCCTCTGCCTCCATGCATAGGTCTCCTTTTTGGTCCCTAATCGGCCCCACCCCTCCTCTATTTATATGCCTATAGAGGACTTTTGGATTACCTCTGAGAATTTTACATAAGAAATAGGAGGAGTAGGACATTTGACCCTTCAAGTCTGTTCCGCCATTCAGTAAGATCATGGCTGATCATCTACCTCATCTCCACATTCTTGAACTATCCCCATATCCCTTGATTCCCTTAATATTCAAAAAATCTATCGATCTCTATCTTGAACATACTCAACGGCGGAGCCTCCACAGTCCTCTGGGGTAGAGAATTCCAAAGATTCACCATCCTCTGAGTGAAGAAATTTCTCATCTCAGTCCTAAATGGCCGACCCCTTATTCTGAGACTGTGACCCCTGGTTCTAGACTCCCCAGCCAGGGGAAACATTCTCCCTGTATCTACCCTGTCAAGCCCTGTAAGAATTTTGTATGTTTCAATGAGATCACCTCTCATTCTTCTAAACTCTAGAGAATATAGGGCTAGTCTACTCAATCTCTCATAGGACAATCCCCCCATCCCAGGAACCAGTCTGGTGAACCTTCGTTGCACTTCCTTTATCGCAAGTATATCCTTCCTTAGGTAAAGAGACCAAAACTGTCCACAATACTCCAGGTGTGGTCTCACCAGGGCCCTATATAATTGCAGCAAGACATCTTTACTCTTCTACTCAAATCCTCTTGTAATAAAGGCCAACATACCATTCGCTTTCCTAATTGCTTGCTGTTAGCTTTCAATGATTCGTGTACAAGGACACCAATATTTCCCAATCTCTCACCATTAAAAAATATTCTGCTTTTCTATTTTTACTACCAAAGTGGTTAACTTCACATTTCCCCACATTATATTCCATTTGCCATGTTCTTGCCCACTCATCCAGCCTGTCTATATCCCCTTGAAGCCTCCTTGCATCCTCCTCGCAACTTACATTCCCACCCAGCTTTGTACCATCAGCAAACTTGGATATATTACATTTGGTCCCCTCATCCAAATCATTGATGTAGATTGTGAATAGCTGAGGCCCAAGCACTGATCCTTGCGGTACCCCAGTAGTTACAGCCTGCCAACCCGAAAATGACCCGTTTATTCCTACTCTCTGTTTTCTGTCCGTTAACCAATCCTCAATACATGCTAGTATATTACCCCCAATCCCATGAGCCCTAATTTCTTTTAATAACCTCTTGTGTGGCACCTTATCGAATGCCTTCTGAAAATCCAAATACACCACGTTCACTGGTTCCCCCTTATCTATTCTGCTAGTTACAACCTCAAAAAACTCCAACAGTTTGTCAAACATGATTTCCCTTTCTTAAGTCAGTGTTGACTCTGCCAAATCCTGTAAGTGCCCTGTTACCACGTCCCTAATAATAGATTCTAGCATTTTCCCTACTACTGATGTCAGGCTAACTGGTCTGTAGTTCCCCGTTTTCTCTCTCCCACCTTTCTTAAATAGTGGGGTTACGTTTGCTACCTTCCAATCTACAGGAACCATTCTAGAATCCAAAATACCATAGAAAATGACAACCAATGCATCCACTATCTCTACAGCCAACTCTTTCAAAACCCTAGGATGTAGGCCATCAGGTCCAGGGGATTGATCAGCTTTCGGTCCCATTAATTTCTCCAGTACTACCTTATTACTAATACTCATTTCTTTCAGTTTCTCATTCTCGCTAGACCCTTGGTTCTCCACTATTTCCGGGATGTTTTTTGCGTCTTCTTCCGTGAAGACAGACACAAAGTATTTGTTTTGGATTTCTAACGACTCTACCTTTATCATTTGAACCAGTTCTATAAAATCACCCCTTAATCTCGGTTCTAATAAAAGCAGTTCTAATTTCGCCAGTCTTTCTTCATGTTTGTGTTTCCTCAAACAGATGATCTGGTCACTCATTCAGTAATTTAAGGGATGGTTTATGGCACGTGGCTGTGTGCACATTGGCGACTGCGAAGGCAACGTAGCACAAATGACTGCATCGCAAAAGTCATCCACTAGTTGTGAACATTCGGTGCCATCATTAGGATGGGACAAGGTGCAATATTAATTCAAGTTCTTTCTTTTATCATTTACTGTGGATTTCCCTTCATTATTCTTACTTCCAAAAAGTATTACTTGGTATTTTCTGCATCTGTCGTTAGCCTGTCTATGGCCTCCTGCAGTCTTTCACAAACTTAGTCACAGTTTGCCATGTCCCATAATTTGGCATGGTTAACAAATTTCAACACTGTTCCTTCAATTCTTAAATCCAGAATATTTGTGTACAGTGAATAGGAGCACCACTCACCAGATCTTTACATTCGGAGAAACTTGCTTTTACCCCTCCCCTTTGCCTTCTGCCTCCAACCATCTCTCCTGTGTGGTAACCTTATCGCATGATTTCTGAAAACCCATTTAAACTTCTTTTCTCTCCTGTTATTTCTTTAAAGATTGGTTAAAGACGACCAGCTTTTTTGAAATCCGTGCTGACTGGTCCGGATTAGCTCCCGTTTCTCTTACAGCGCTGAGTAATTTCACCCTGTATTACAGACCCTAGCAGTTTATCAACAACTGAAGTAAGGTTGATTAGTCCATGATTTTCTGGCTTCCCCATCACCACTTAGACATGAAGGAAATGGAAAAGGTGCTCAGTAAGCATTTCGCCTCAGTTTTTTGTTAGAGGAAGGTGAAGGTGGGGCTCTAGGAGTACTTGAGGTAGGTGTGGAAGTGCCACCACTGGAGACAAATATTCAAAAGGACATTGTGTTCAATTTTAACAAATGTAATTAAACTAAGAGCACAGGTTCCCAGGCCCAGAAGGTATGGATCCAGGAATATTGAAGGAGGTTGGTGAGAAGATAGCGGAGGCACTAACCATAATGTTACAAATATAATAGGCAACAAGAACTGTGCCAAAAGACTGGAGGATGACAAATGTTGCACCCTTTCCAAGAAAGGGGAAAGGGATAAGCCAGGAAATTATAGGATAGTTAGTCTTACCTGATGAAAGCAGCAACAAATCCTGAACTTTAAAGTGTCAATCTGGCTCAGTGATAGCATTTTCACCTCTGAGTCAGGTCGTAGGTTCAAGATTCACTGCTGGAAGCACATAATGTAGGCTGTTACTTCAATGCAGTTGAGGCGTTAAACTGAGACCCCGTCTGCCTGCTCAGGTGGAAGTAAAAGATCCTATAGCGGTATACAAAGAAGAGCAGAGACTTCTCTCAAGGTCCTGGCCAATATTTATCCCTCAACCAACATCACAGTTGCTGTTTGTTGGACCTTGCAGTGTGCAAAATGGCTGCCACGTTTGTCTACAAAACAACAGTGACTACACTTCAAAAGTAATCCATTGGCTGTAAAGTGCTTTGGGCCGTTGAAGATGCAACCGTAACTTAACCGGACTTCAAGGGTTAAGTTACGAGGAGAGATTACACAAATTATGGTTGTATTCCCTAGAATTTAGAAGGGTAAGGGGTGGTCTGATCGAAGTTTTCAGGATATTAAGGGGAACAGATAGGGTAGATAGAGAGAAACTATTTCCGTTGGTTGGGGATTCTAGGACTGGGGGCAGAGTCTAGAAATTAGAGCCAGGCCTTTCAGGAGTGAAATTAGGAAACACTTCTACACACAAAGGGTGGTAGAAGTTTGCAACTCTCTTCCGCAAGCAGCAATTGATGCTCGATCAATTGTTAATTTTAAATCAGAGATTGATAACTTTTTGTTAACCATATGGGCCAAAGGCAGGTATATGGAGTTAGATCGCAGATCAGCCACGATTGCATTGAATGGTGGAACAGGCTCGAGGGGCTGAATGGCCTACTCCTGTTCCTATGTTCCAATATAAGCTCTTTCCTTCAACTAGAGCAGTGTGAAGGCCATGCTGGCACAGAGGACACTGCTTGCTCACCCTACAATTTGTGCCATAGAAGCAGTCACTCACCTTTCCGTTCCTCCTCGGAGATATCATGGATCTTCTGCTCCACAAAGTCTGCATATGATGCTGCATACCACACCTGCAAGCACACACACAGCAACACTCAGAGAAACACAGTCCGCCTTAATGGTCACCACGACCCCGAGAGTTTCACAGCAGTCCTCTGCATTCCCTTCCTTCAATACGTTTCTTCTTCATTATCAAAGGAAGTATTTCATACCCCATATCTGCAACAATCCAATGGCATAAGCCCCATTATCGTTTTGTCCTCGAGATTCCTGGATTTAACAAACATTATTGTTTTTCCTCTTGCCAACTTCCCTCCCTCCTGTCCTGAAGGCACTGACCCTTTGCAAAGGCTCAGTTCCATGGGAGCCAGGTATATTTTGTTACCTCACCCAAGTGGCCATTGCTCTGACAAGTGAGCCTAGACAATGAGCGTCAGCAGGGGACCTCACCCAATCCCACACACACTTTCCAGCAAAGGTCACAGCACAGCCATCAGGAGTGGGAATCCTAACCAAGTTTCCCTCTATTAACCCAGGGGCTAGTGGGTGGGGCTTTGTAGTTCCCCTACTGCAGACCTGGCTCAAATCAGCTAACTCAATACTAAACTAACATTATAAACCTCTGACAAGTATCAAAATCATCAGCCTGGTGACACCCTGAAACTGCAGTAATGACTTATTCGCTCCTCAATCTTCTCCCTTCCTCTTGAAGGCACCAACTCATCCGTTCTCTGTTCAGGGGCCATTCCTCACCCCAGCCTGAACAGCAAGTACTGGAAAAATATTTATATTCACTCACGTCCAATTTTCAATAGAGGTCACTGAACCCCAATCAGAAGAAGGAAGCTTGGCCAACCGTTGCCACATCTTCATCCAGCAGCACAACTATAATGCCCTAACTGCTGCCTGCCAGATATCTAACTCAGGGAGAACCAGGAATCATGGCAGGCCTCAGACCTTCCAGTCTGCTTGGCTTGGTATCAGATGCCCTTCTGTAAACCTTTCTGACACTGGAGGGAGAGGCTGCAACAAATGCAACAGCAACTTCAAAATCTCCCATAACAGATACCACAACAAGCTGAAACACAAACATGGAACTCAGACAGACTTCCTCTCA
This sequence comes from Somniosus microcephalus, assembly GCF_052327205.1. NCBI lineage: Eukaryota > Metazoa > Chordata > Chondrichthyes > Squaliformes > Somniosidae > Somniosus > Somniosus microcephalus. The sequence continues at coordinate 53,503,043 of NC_141012.1, read as the reverse complement.
CTGCTCAGGATTCATCAATGCTGAAGATATTATAACTCTGCCTTACGTGACATTAACAACCAGCCCACCAATGAGAACATGTTCCAGTGTGGGCCCGGTGGGGTTCTGCATGTCAGGATTACAAAGGTAGCGATGTTTGAGCTAGTGAAAGGAATGATGCAACAGATGCTGCTGCTGAACAGAGACACCGCATTTGAAAGCAGTTTTCAGCCTATCGGGAACATATTTTTACATGGTTCCCAGTTCCAGAATAGAGGGCACAACAGTGGAGGCACAGGAAAAAGAGGTAGAATTCAGTTTTAATACAGTGAAAAGTAAGAAATTACACAAAAAATATCAAATTTAGAGAGAAAATGAAAAAAAGAAACAGGCAAAGCAATTTTTAAAAATATACAGGAAACTCTCTGTTAACCGGCAAAATTCAGGAGTAGGTTCAGGTAAGTTTTACTTCATATTAGTGGCAGTTCCTGGATCTGTGGCTGTGTAACTGGGGTTCGTGCACTTGTTGCTAAGCAACAGGAATGCTTGGTCTGTGGCCGGAGTTCCTGCACATGTTGCTAAGCAACAGGGAAGCCTGGATTTGTTGCTGTGTACGGAGCTCTCCTACCTTTTAAACTATACCTCTCTGTAATCCAGACTTTTTGATAAACCGGCACCACGCCGGTCCCGGATAATAAAGAGTTTCCTGTATTTGAATGTTAGCAGACCTCCCATGGCATTGCTCACAGTAAGTCAGGTGACCAGATTGTTGCACCATTTACTGAACAAGGCATTATTCTGGTGCTAAACTGCACCCATGTCCCGTTAAGGACACAAAGTTTACCATTTGTTAAGTTACCACAGGCAATGGAGCTTAACTGGTCAAAGAAACTGGCTGTAAGTTTTAGGCTCAGTGACTGCCTTCAAGATTTCTTCTGCACCTGGAACTGGCCTCCGTCTGTTCCTTTTCTGTGTGAAATATTATCATGGTGCGTCATGGACGAGCACAGGTTTTATCTACGTTGGGCCAGAAATTGGTGAACGGGGCTTGCCGCGCGTGCAAGCCCCGTATATGCACTTACCCCGCGCTACTGCCGATCAGCTCCAGGGACGCCTGGACTTGGTGTTTGAAAAAGAAGAATCCCGGGCAGCGTATGACGTCACGCCGCCCAGGAGTGCAGCCAGCGCGAAGCCAGGAGCGTGCAGTGTAAGTGAGACACGCCCCTTGAGGTCTCAGTTTCACTGGACACGCCCCCAATATTTCTGTCAAGCTGCTAAGCATTTTTACATGCAAAGCAGCAGTTTAAATAGGTTTTTGGAAGTTTTTTGAAGATTTTGGTAACTTTTATAAACTTTTTTAAATGTTTAAAACTACTTCAGATTACTCAAAATAATGTAAAGAGAATTAAAGCAATTTAAAGACTTTTAAAAGCCCTAAAAGAATTTTTTAAATTCCATTTATTTATTTAGCAATGTCGTCGTCATACGTGTCTTCACACTGTTCCCTTTGGGGAACTGTATGAAGTGGTGGAAGGATTTATGGCCATGATTAACGCTCATTCCGTGACCGTAACCATCTTTGAACCAGCCATTAGGGCGGTTAGTCCTATGGCGGGAGGGTTTTACGGGCTCCCACAAGCTATACAAGGAGGGGGGGCCACCCACACCCACGGACGCAAATATCCCACTGGATGTCAACCCAGAATTTAGAGCCGGAGCTCCGACTCCACTTGCCGGGACTGTCTGGAGCGGGGTTCGAAACCCTACCCTGATCTGGCCCAGCGGCGGGGATCCTACCGCTATGACAAAGGCCCAATCCGATTAGCAACGTGAAATGGCAGCATAGGGCTCCAGTCACGGGGAGGGAAAAGGCGCAGGAAACGTATGGGTGTCACCTTTTGTGCGGAGTGGGCCTTTTGCGTAGCAGTAAGCATCCCCGCCGCTGGGCCAGAAGGAGTAGGGTTTTGAACCCCACTCCAGACAGTCCCGGCAAGTGGAGTCGGAGCTCCAACTTTAAATTCTGGGTGGACATCCAGCGGGATACTTGCGTCCGTGGGTGTTGATGGCACCCCCCCCTCAGATGGGTTGTGGGAGCCCGTAAAACCCTCCCGCCATAGGACTAACCACCCTAATGGCTGGTTCAAAGATGGTTACGGTCACGGAATGAGCGTTAATCACGGCCATAAATCCTTCCACCACTTCATACAGTTCCCCAAAGGGAACAGTGTGAGGATACGTACGATGATGACCTCTTGCGCAATGCACCTCCTTGGACCCTCAGTCGCAGATGCGAGGGGGCAAGTCGTGCAATTGTTAAATTTTTCATTTTATTGACATGTAAAATGTTGGCCCAGTAATTCCCTTCCAAATGCGCGAGTACGGTCGGGGTACTTACGCATCTGGCCGGATGAAATGCCGGTTTTCAGCATGCACAGTGCATGTGGGGAAAACCGGCATTTCCTGTCCTCTGAACGAAGGGGTTCAGAGGCAGAACGCGTGCGACTGCACAGGCAGCGCGTGCGCAGTATAATTCGCCGCTTTCATTAATGCTTTCAGTGAGGTCAAGTCATTACAACTTACACATGAAAAAAGCATGGGTACAGTTGCTCCAGAGGCTGCGGAGGAAGATATTTATTATCGTGGAGCTTCTGAATGTATGTCTGTATATATTCCTTTGCGTGTTATGTATATATTCCTTTACTGATGTGTATGAATGTATTATTTAATTATGACTTTCAGAGAAAGTAACTTATTGGAAAATCATAATTAAAAACATACATTCATGCACATTAGTAAAGGAATATAAAACATACATACATATATGTAAAGGAATATATGTGGACATACATACATAACTCATTCTCACATTCCATTCACACAGCCACAATTGCTCCTTCTACCTACCGTTCTGAAAACCCTTTTAAAAAAAAAAAAAAAATTTAAACTTTAAAACTTAGTTAAAATTTCTTAAAATAACTTCCCTCCCTTTCCCAAACAAAAATATTGCATTTCAGAAGCTCCACGATAAAATATATCTTCCTCCGCAGCCAATGAACAACTTTACACTTGCTTTTTTCAAGTGTACCTTCTAAGGACTTACCCTCACTGAATCCATCATTGAAATCCACAAAGTTCACTGCGCAAGCGCTGCCTGTGCAGTCGCACGCGCTGTGAATAGACCTCGGGTCTGGAAATGCCGGCGTTCCCCGCATGCGCTGTTCCTGCTGAACGCCGGCATTTCCAACGGCCAGATGCGTGAGTACCCCGACCGTACTCACGCTTCTGGCCGCAAATTTCTGGCCCGTTATATTTATAGAACACAAACTACAACAATCATAACTGAAATTTAGTACAAAATAGAGCAATGAGCCAGTAATGAAAACCATCAATCACAAATTTCAAACATTATCAATCCCAAATAGTTAGTAGCTACAAATAACAAGGAGCAGAGAGGGAGCCAATGAAATTGCTCCAGATACATTTTGAAAATCCTTTCGCCAGCCATTTTGTTTTTCACCTTGCAATAAAATTTCCAATGTAAACAAAAGTAAACAATTGCATGCACGATATTAAAGTTACCTATACAGTTGATTTTTGTATGTTTGGAAAGTCTTCATGGTGGTTTTTGTTCCAAGACCTGTCCCTGTATTAGAAGCCTGGGGTTTCAGATTGTCCCTGTGTGCTACACTCTGGACTGTCTTCACAGGCTATCTAGCCTGCGTTCTTGATGCACCTAAAAAAATTGAGTTGTCTGTTCTGCATGTCCATTTGGTATATCATTCACCCAAATAACTGACCATTAATGCCTTCTCTCACTGGCACGCCCTTCAGATTACTTCACCCTTTCTATTTCAGGAAACGTGCTCTCTCGACACTCGACACCCAGGTGACGCCACCTTTCGCACTTGCTCTCAGCTCATACCTGGCTTGTAGATCCAACCTCAAATCAACGCTTATAGTGTTAAGCACTGAAGCACTGAAAGGCCTTTTGCCTTTCAAAGTCATTTGCTTACTAGAGAGCAACCAAATGTGAATAGTCCACTGCCACCCAAATCCAGCTACTCATATGCCCTCCACCCCCTCCCCAGCCAAGTGTTTGTGGGAGTCAGACTCTTCTGAAGGGAGTTTCAGGAATAGGCTGAAGTCTGAGAGGGCAGCCTTGGCTTCATACACAGGCCAGACAAGAATATTTCACAAAGGGAAGTACAGAGGTGGGAGGCTATCAGCTCATTCTTTCACAGAAATCTATAATCCCCACCAGTGTGATTATCAGAGAGTTGGCGCCCAAGTCTTTGTCTCCCTCTCCTTCCCCTCTATCCTCAGAGACACACATGCAGAAAAGATGACCTATCTGCTACAGGCAGCAAAATCAAGAGTTAAAAACTGAAATCTTCCCCTCTTGTTTTAACATGAGCAAAATCAACGAGTTTTGATTTTTTTTTTAACATACACTTTATTGTTACATTGTTTTAGTAATAATGCTACTCCTAAGCTTTCAATGTCATTACCATTGTGCCATTGACTATAGAATTTTGCAGAGCCGCTGGCACACCCAACAGTAAGAACACATTTTTTGTAATGTCTAATTTAGGTGTTAAACACTGAACATTTGAATTAAACATTACAGAAAGGATCCAGTACCTGCAAATTGTAGTATTACTGTTCTGTGACTAGATGTCACTACCACACTGCCATATCATTACATGGATATATTTCTTATTAACAATGACATCAACACCACCTTATATTTATATAGCACCATTAACAGAAAAATATTCCAAGGTGCTGCAAAGTGACACAAAGGCAGACACTGAACCAAATAAAAAGAGCTTTGGGGGGGGGGGGGGGGGGGGGGGGTTGGCCATATGCTTGGTCAGAGAGGTGGGTTTTAAAGCAAGGTCTTAAAGGAGGAAAGGAAGGTGGAGAGAAGTACAGGGAAGGAATTCCAAAGCCCCAGGTTTGGCAGCTGAAGGCATAGCCAAGAAAAATGGAACAAGGGGAGGGGAGATATGCACAAGAGGCCGAGTGAGAGGAAGAGACTTCAGGAGGGAGGGTGGGTGGTTACTGGGCTGGAGGAAGTTACAGAGATAGGAAGGGGTGAGTCCATGGATAGATTTAAACAAAAGGATGACAATTCTAAATTTGAGGTGCTGGGGGCCTGGAAACAAATGTAGGTCCATGATGGGGTGATGTACAAGTGAGACGGTGCAGGATAGGATATGGGCAGCTGTAGTTTACACAGGGTGAAGGATGGGGGACTGGTCAGAAAAGCATTGGAGTAGTTGAGTCTGGAAGTGACTAAGGCACACACGAGGGTTTCAGCTGAAGGTGGGCTGAAGTAAGCAATATAATAGAAGTGAAATTAGGTCTCCTTTGTGATGGAGCAGGTATAGGGTTGGAAACTCAGCTCCAGGTCAAACAGGACACAGGGGTCACAAAATAAATGGGTAATTTGGGCAGACCATCACTTACACCCGCCCATTATACACCATGTAGTCTTTTACCTTGAGTTCCTGTTTCGGCTCGATATGTTTGATGGTGGTGAAGTAGAGGTCCTTGCCATACTGGTACACCACCAGGTTCTGTTCCAAGTGGTTCTGTGCTTGACGTACAAACATCATCCAGTTGCACAAGTTCTCATCAGACAGATCAAACCAGAGATCCCCAGGTTTGTCCCCCTCTTTATAGTCTTCCCTTCCTACCCCCATAGCAACCTGTACAAAAAACAAACTTGTATTGATATAGCACCTCATCGTCAGTAATGTTTCAAAGTGCTCCACACAATTAATTTTTTTGTTGTGCAGTCACTGTTATGTTGGCATTGCAACAGCCATTTTGCTCCTGCAATACCCCACAAAGACGACACTCAAATGGCCAATTCATCTATTTATATCTTTGCATAGATTGCTCTGTGAAAGCAAAACTCACCAAAAACTTGATCAAGTTTCTACTATGGATAAATGCCAAAGGTTTTTTTTGAGGGAGGAATGTTGCCCAGGATGTTGGGTGAACTCTTTCTTCTCCAAATAGCGCCATGGAATTTTGAACATTCACTAACATACCGCACTGTCCATAATGCAGCACTCTGAGAACTGCACAACAGTCAGCCTAGATTGTGAGCTGGAGCTCTTACCCACAACCTTCTGGCCCAGATTCCAGTGCGACCAACTGAATCAATGAGAGATCCAACTAACACCTAAACTGGTAACCATGAGTTTACATCCACGAGTTGGACACCAAACACAAACCCATCATATAAACCTGCCCCTCTTGAGCAGGCCCATCACCTAATCGGCGGCAGCAGCAGCGGAGAAGGCGGCAGCTCCGACGATTTCAACAATAAAAACCAAGGAGTGATGTCACAGGACAGCAGGCAGGTGATTGGTGAGTGAATATTAATGTAATTTCTCTCACCTAGGACAGTGGTTTAAACTAGGAGAAGGAATCCATGATGTACTTTATTAAATTTATAACTTATTAAACTAATTAATGTAACTATAAATAGTCGTTGAATAAAGATTTTAACTAATTAAAATTAAACAGCAAGAGGAGCGGGATCAGCGGTGCTATAAAGAGCCTTCAAACAGAAAAATCAAGGAGTGGCATCACAGGGCAGCAGGTAGGTGATTGGTTGGTGAGTATTACAGTTTTTTTTAGTCTCTAAGCTAGCTAAGAAACTGTAAATTGCTATAACTTTACTTAAAAAAAAAATAACTAAAACTAGATAAACCAATTAAGTAATAACACAAATAATTGAGAAAAATAAAATGAACTAATCAAATGAAGAAGGTCAGATAGACATGGCAGGGCAAGCGATGTGCCGTAATGCAGCATGTGGGAGTTTGTGGAGGCCAGCGAGATCCCGAGAAACCACATCTGCGTAAGTGTCTGCAGCTCGAGGAACTTCGGCTGTTGAGCTGGAGTTGTTGAGGTGCAGACGAGGGCATCAGGGAGGGGGAGAGTTACCCGAACACTTTGTTCCAGGAGGCAGTCACACCCCTTAGATTTAGTACTTTAGAGTTCGTCAATGGTCAGGAACAGGAGGGCGTGACTGCGAGTCAGGAAGGTATGGGGACCCAGGATGTAGTGATGGGGGAGCCTCGGCCCTTGTCTTTGACCAATAGGTATGAGGTACTTGCTACTTGTGTGGATGAGAACAAGGACTGCAGGGTGAATGAGCAAACTGACCATGGCACCATGGTGCAAGAGGCCATTCAAGTGGGAGGAGTGAAAAGGAATGTAGTTGTGGTAGGGGACAGTATAGCCAGGGGAATAGATACTCTCTGCAGCCGCAACCAGGTGTTCCGAAGGTTGTGTTGCCTGCCCGGTGCCAGGGTTAAGGATATCTCTGGAGAAGAACTTGGAGTGGGAGGGGCAGGATCCAGTTGCTGTGGTCCACGTAGGAACCAACAGCATAGGTAGAACTAGGAATGAGATTCTGTTGAGGGAGTTTGAGAAGCTAGGATCCAAATTAAAAAGCAGAACCTCAAAGATAATAATCTCTGGATTGTTACCTGAGCCACGAGCAAATTGGCAAAGGAACAAACAGATTAGAGGTTTAAATGCCTGGCTCAAAGAGTGGTGTGGGAGGAAGGGGTTTTAGTTCATGGGGTACTGCCACCAGTACTGGGAAAAGAGGGAGCTGTTCCGTCGGGATGGGATCCACTTAAACTGGGCTGGGACCAGTGTCCTGGCGAATCGAATAACTAGGGCAGTAGACAGGGCTTTAAACTAATGAAGGGTGGAGGGGGTGTGGGAGGATTCAGGAAAAAGTAAATTAAAAAGCAGCAAGAGAAATGTCAAGGCTCAGGTGCAGAGTAGAATGTTGGGTAAAAATAAGCAGAGTGGGTCAGGAAGGGAGAGAGAGAGTAACAAAGGTAATAGGGCATCAGTGACTAAGGTGACATCAGGGAAAAATAGAAAAAAGTCAAAGCAAAGGGCACTATATCTGAATGCACAAAGCATTCGCAAGAAAATAGATGAATTAATAGGTTTGATCTAATAGCCATTACAGAGACGTGGTTGCAAAGTGACCAAGGTTGGGAACTAAATATTCCAGGATATTTAACTTTTAGAAGAGATAGGCAAAATGGAAAAGGAGGAGGGGTAGCCCTGATAATAAAGGATGTGATAAAGACAGGAGAGAGAAAGGATCTTCGCTACAAAAATCAAGTAGTAGAATCAGTTTGGGTGGAGCCAAGAAACAGCATGGGGCAGAAAGCATTGGTGGGAGTTGTTTATAGGTCTCCCAACAGTAGTTGTAATGTAGGGCAGAGCAGAAATCAGGAAATTAGAGGCGCATGTGACAAGGGTAATACAGTAATCATGGGGGACTTTAATCTACATATAGACTGGGCAAACCAAATTTGCAGTAATAGTGTGGAGGACAAATTCATGGAATGTACGCAAGATAGTTTTCTAGATCAGTATGTTGAGGAACCAACTAGGGAACAGGCTATTTCAGATCTAGTATTGTGCAATGAGAAAGGGTAATTAATAACCTTGTAGTAAAGGGGCCTTTAGGGAAGAGTGACCATAATATGATAGAATTTTATATTGAGTTTGAAAGTGATTTAGTTAAATCCGAAACCAGAGTCTTAAAGCTAAACAAAGCAAACTATGTAGGTATGAGGGGCAAGTTGGCTATGGTAGATTGGAAAACTACATTAAAAGGTATGATGGTAGACAAGCAATGGCTGGCATTTAAAGAATTAATACATAATTTACAACAAATATACATTCCTTTAAATAACAAAAACCCCATAGGAAAAGTGGTCCAACCATGGCTAACAAGAGAAGAGAAGTTAAAGATAGTACTAGATCAAAGGAAGAGGTTTATAATGTTTCCACAAAGAGTGAGCCTGAGGATTGGGAGAATTTTAGAATTCAGCAAAGAATGACCAAGGAAAGAGAAAAAAATGGGTAAATTAACAAGAGACATAAAAACAGATTGTAAACATTTCTATAGGTATGTAAATAGGAAGATATTAGTGAAAGTAAACGCGGGCCCATTGGAGTCAGAGACAGGAGAAATTATAATGAGCAATAAGGAAATGGCAGAGACATTAAACAAATACTTCGTATCTGTCTTCACAGTAGAAGACAAAAAACATTCCGGAAATAATGGGGAACGAAGGGGCTGGAGAGAATGAGGAACTGAAAGAAATCAGTATAAGTAAAGACATAGTACTGGAGAAATCAATGGGACTAAGTGGCGACAAATCCCCTGGACCCGATGACCTACATCCCAGGGTTTTAAAAAAAGCAGCTGCAGAGATAGTGGATGCACTGGTATTAATCTTCCAGAATTCCCTAGATTCTAAAACATTCCCCAAGGATTGGAAGGTAGCAAACCTAACCCCGCTATTTAAGAAAGGAGGAAGAAAAAAAAAACGGGGTACTACAGGCCAGTTAGCCTGACATCAGTAGTAGGCAAAATGCTAGAATCTATTATTATGCTAACAGGGCACTTAGAAAAATCATAATATGATTAGGCAGAGTCAACATGGTTTTATGAAAGGGAAATCATGTTTGACAAATCTATTCAGAGTTTTTTGAAGATGTAACTAGTAGGATGGATAAGGGGGAACCAGTGGATGTAGTGTATTTGGATTTCCAAAAAGCATTCAATAAGGTGCCACACAAGAGATGATTGCCCAAAATTAGGGCTCATGGTATGGGGGTAATATATTAGCATGGATTGATGATTGGTTAATGGACAGAAAACAAAGAGTAGGAATAAGCGAGACTTTTTCAGGTTGGCAGACTGTAACTAGCAGGGTACCGCAAGGATCAGTGCTTGGGCATTAGCTATTTTGCAAGGGGAAGGGATTCAAATTCCTGGGACATTGGAACCGGTTCTGGGGGAGGTGGGACCAGTACAAACTGGATGGTTTGCACCTGGGCAGGACTGGGACCGATGTCCTAAGGGGAGTGTTTGCTAGTGCTGTTGGGGAGGGTTTAAACTAAAATAGCAGGGGGTTGGGAACCTGTGCAGGGAGACAGAGGAAAGGGAAGCAAGTAGAGAAGCAAAAGACAGGAAGGAGAAAAGCAAAAGTGGAAGGCAGAGAAATCAAGGGTGTAAATCAATCAGGGCCACAGTAAATAATAATTCTAAAAGGACTAAGTGTTAAAAATACAAGCCTGAAGGCTTTGTGTCTTAATGCGAGGAGCATTCGTAATAAGGTGGATGAATTAGCTGCGCAAATAGATGTAAACGGATATGATATAATTGGGATTACGGCGACATGGCTCCAGGGTGACCAAGGCTAGGAATTCAACATCCAGGGGTATTCAATATTCAGGAAGGAAAGGCATAAAAGGAAAAGGAGGTGGGGTAGCATTGCTGGTTAAAGATGAGATTAACACAATAGTAAGGAAGGATATTAGCTCTGATGATGTGGAATCTGTATGGGTAGAGCTGAGAAATACCATGGGGCAGAAAACGTTAGTGGGAGTTGTATACAGACCCCCAAACAGTAATGCTGAGGTTCGGGATGGCATTAAATGGGGAAATTAGAAACACGTGCAATAAGGGCACAGCAGTTATCATGGGTGACTTTAATCTACATATAGATTGGGCTAACCAAATTAGTAACAATACTGTGGAGGAGGAATTCCTAGAGTGTATACGGGATGGCTTCCTGGACCAATATGTCGAGGAACCAACTAGAGATCAGGCCATCTTAGACTGGGTATTATCTAATGCGAAAGGATTAATTAGCAATCTTGTTGTGCGAGGCCCCTTGGGGAGGAGCGATCATAATATGATAGAATTCTTCATTAAGATGGAGAGTGAAGTAGTTGATTCAGAGACTAGGGTCCTGAATTTAAATAAAAGGAAACTACGATGGTATCAGGAGCGAGTTGGCTAGGATGGATTGGGGAACGTTACTTAAAGGGTTGACGGTGGATAGGCAATGGCAAACATTTAAAGATGGCATGGAGGAACTACTGAATTTGTTCATCCCTGTTTGGCATAAAAATAAAAAAAAAGGTGACTCAACCGTGGCTAACAAGGGAAATTAGGGATAGCATAAGATCCAAGGAGAGGACATATAATTTGGCTAGAAAAAGCAGCAAACCTGAGGATTAGGAGCAGTTTAGGATTCAGCAAAGGAGGACAAAGGGATTAATTAAGAGAGGGAAAATAGATTGAGAGAGTAAGCTTGCAGTGAACAGAAAAACTGATCATATAGATATGTGAAGAGAAAAAGATTGGTGAAGTCAAGCGTAGGTCCATTGCAGTCAGAATCAGGGGAATTTATAATGGGGAACAAAGAAATGGCACCAATTAAATACATACTTTGGTTCTGTCTTCACAAAGGAGGACACAAATAACCTCCCAGAGATGTCGGGGAACATAGGGTCTAATGAAAGGGAGAAACTGAAATAAATCAGTATTTGTAGGGAAATGGTGTTAGGGAAATTGATGGGATTGAAGGCCGATAAATTCCCAGGGCCTGATAATCTACATCCTAGGGTACTTAAGGAAGTGGCCCTAGTAGATGCATTGCTGATCATCTTCCAAAATTCTATAGACTCTGGAACAGTTCCCATGGATTGGAGGGTAGCTAATGTAACCCCACTATTTAAAAAAGGTGGTAGAGAGAAAACGGGGAATTATAGACCGGTAAGCCTGACATCGCTAGTGGGGAAAATGCTAGAGTCCATTATAAGAGATGTAATAGCAGAGCACTTGGAAAACAGTGACAGGATCGGACAAAGTGAACATGGATTTACAAAAGGTAAATCATGCTTGACTAATCTACTGGAATTTTTTTGAGGATGTAACTGGTTCAGATAAGGGAGAACCAGTGGATGTGGTGTATTTGGACTTTCAGAAGGCTTAAGAGATTAGCGTGCAAAGTTAAAGCACATGGGATTGGGGGTAAGGTACTGCCTTGGATAGAGAACTGGTTGGCAGACAGGATGCAAAGAGTTGGAATAAACGGTTCTTTTTCCGAGTGGCAGGCAGTGACTAGTGGGGTACCGCAGGGGTCGGTGCTAGGACCCCAGCTATTCACAATATATAAGTGATCTAGACGAGGGAACTAGATGTAATATCGCCAAGTTTGCAGACGACACAAAGCTGGGTGGGTGTGTGTGCTGTGAGGAGGATGGAGAGAAACTCCAGTATGATTTGGACAGGTTGGGTGATTAGGCAAATGCAGTATATTGTGGATAAATGCAAGGTTATCCACTTTGGTGGCAAAAACAGGAAGATTATCTGAACGGCAATAAATTGGGAAAAGGGGAAGTGCAACGAGACCTGGGTGTCCTTGTGCACCAGTCGCTGAAGGTAAGCATGCAGGTGCAGCAGGCGGTTAAGAAGGCAAATGGTATGTTGGCCTTCATAGCGAGAGGATTCGAGTACAGGAGCAAGGATGTCTTGCTGCAGTTGTACAGGGCCTTGGTGAGACCACACCTTGAGTATTGTGTGCAGTTTTGGTCGCCTTATCCGAGGAAGGATGTTCTTGCCACGGAGGGAGTGCAGCGAACATTCACCAGACTGATACCTGGGATGGCAGGAATGACGTATGAGGAGAGATTGGGTCGATTGGGCTTGTACTCGCTGGAGTTTAGAAGAATGAGAGGGGATCTCATTGAAACTTATAAAATTCTAACAGGACTAGACAGACTAGATGCAGGAAGGATGTTCCCGATGGCAGGGGAGTCCAGAACCAGGGGTCACAGTCTAAAGATAAGGGGTAAGCCATTTAGGACTGAGATGAGGAGGAATTTCTTCACCCAGAGAGTGGTGAGCCTGTGGAATTCTCTACCACAGAAGACAGTTGAGGCCAATTCATTAAATATATTCAAGAAGGAGTTAGATATATTTCTTAAGGCTAAAGGGATCAAGGGATATGGGGAGAAGGCAGGGACAGGGTACTGAATTTGGATGATCAGCCATGATCTCATTGAATGGCGGAGCAGGCTCGAGGGGCGGAATGGCCTACTCCTGCTCCTATCTTCTATGTTTCTATTTACAATCTATATTAATGACTTAGATGAAGGGACTGACCTTATGCTCACCGATTGGTCAGAGGGATTTCAAGTTCCCGTCCCCTCCTCACAACAGGCAGAACTGATTGCTGTAATTCTAGCCGTACATTACACGACTTTGGATGAAACAAATATCTAGTCCTACAGCAGTTACATTTGTAACAGTTATGGCTCTTTCCCTCTATAATACAAATGAGCTTTGCTCATCAGATGGTAAATCTTTATCACATTCTGGTCTCCTCCCTAAGCTATGGAAAGTGCTCCAGGAACGAGTCACCCCTTGTTACGTGGGTAAGGTAGCAGCCCATCAGCAAGATTCATCCCCCCATTCCCGAGGTAACCAAATGGCCGATCGCTTTGCTAAGGAGGCGACCAAGAACGGAAAGTTACTACCTTGGTGGGTGATGAATGATATTCAGACCCCCCTAGTGGGTGCGGTGACTAAGACTAAAACCATTGATCTTTTGGCCCTACAGGATTCATATGCTCCTTATACACAGGTAATAGCCTGGCATCAACAGGGATACCCGCTACCAGCACCCACCCTATGGGCAGGCTCCACTATAATGCAACAAGGTGTAGATAAAAACCCTCCTCTACTAAAGATAGGGAATAAAGAGGGAGACCTCGTAGTTTGTATTCCTCCTCAGTTAAAGGAAGAAATTCTAGCTCTCTTTCATTCTCACCAGACGGCGAGTCATTACTCAGCGGCCTCGACACTACAAAAGTTATTACCTGTTTTCTGGTGGCCTGGAATGGAACAATATGTTAATCGCTGCCTGCCATGCCTACAGACAAACCCCCCTTCATGTTCAAATCGCGCTTTACTTAGGTCACAGCCCCCTCCTGAGGGACCATGGACACACATACAGATTGACTTTATTGGTCCACTTACAAAGTCCAAGGGAAACTATGAGTACGCACTTGTGATAATCGATCAGTTCACTAAATGGACAGAGGGTTTTCCCATGAGAAATAACACAGCACGCACCGCAGCTTGAATTCTCCTGAGTGAGGTGTTCTGGAGGTGGGGATTGCCATTACAAGTGGATAGCGATCAGGGTTCACACTTTACGGGGGCAGTTTTCACAAATCTGCAAGAAATGTTACAGATAAAACATAAATTGCACCTTGCGCACCGTCCACAACCATCAGCGATCGTGGAGAGGGGAAATCGAACTTTAAAGACAATGGTGCAGAAGTTGTGTACAGAACACCCCACTCAGTGGACTGACATGTTGCCTTTATGTCTAATGGCAATACGCTCTACCCCACACGGGACTACGAGGCTGAGTCCATATGAGGCTATGACTGAGAGACAAATGCGGATACCAGGACATGTAACATTGGGAAATAACACACCATTAAAACTACAACCATGTAGCCAAAAATGGTTACAAACCTTGATAGATCATATGGACGAGGACAAAGCAAATTTCCAAGTCTTGTAGACCTGTACGGCACTGCAAAATATAACAAGTGCTTTCTCATCAGGCCAAAAGACGTACCTTCAAATGAATGTATTCATCCGTGAGCTCAGACTGCTTAATTAATGGTCCCTCTACAGGGCCAAACTGCGTGCGTTTTGGAATGCGCCTCTTGGAGAAGATTCCACCAGCAAATCGATTGATGTACAGAATAAGTGGCAGGCTGGCCCTGGCCCTGCTCAGGACGGGCCGATTGGGAATGCAGTGCAGAGTGCCATGTTTGAGGCATGCAGCTGGATGAGCGTTATTACAATCCTCACACCCTGGAGAAAAGAAAAGCAGTAACATCACATTACCACAATGAGAATAACAGGGACTTCCACTTACGTTGGAATTTATTTTAAGTGAAATTGCTAACAGTAATACCCTGACAGTAGCCTGCCGACAGCTTCTATCGTGACCCCGTCATCTAAAAATTAGCACCCTACTACAAGAACTGTGTCACCACCAAGAACACCAAAATACTGTTGGTGCCTTGAAATGACAAATGGCAGAATTTCTTCCTCTACACTTCAGTGGGACCTTCTGTTGTTATTTCAGTGAGTAGCAATGTGCTTTTTCCCACTTACATAAATCACATGGATTAAACGGCCTCGGAGGACCTAGCTCCCAATCATCAATATCAGATGAGTCTACATCTTCCTCTTCCTCTTCTTCATCCTCATCGTCTTCAGAGTCCAGGTCATGTTCAGCTGTGTTCAGTGTCTGTGACATTCGTTGCACAGAGCTGCTGACCCCTGTTATCCGAGGTATCCCGTGATTTGGTATGGGCAAATGTGACTAGGAAAACAAAATAAGGGCAAGTTATTGGAGGTCATGTTAGCAACAAACCAACATCTTCACTCTGCTGCCCTCAATTAAAGATCGATTGCTGCCTCACCCACCTACATTCCCTGTTAAAAGCCTATCCCTGTCACTCCTTCTCTCATTCGAATACTCTACTTTGATTGTATCTTACAATTACACCAACACCTCGGGGAACTACCTGAACTTCCTATTCCCCTTGCCCAATACTGGCAGATGCAGATTCGAAAGCCATGGAACAGCACCTCAGATGGTCATTAATCGTATAATTTATGACAATTGTTGAAATTCTGTTGAAATTATTACTATTTTACCTGAGAATTGTTCTCCACCGTCATTGGCTGCTGTGCCTCCGTCACACTGCCAAGTACTGCCAGATTGGCACCAGTCATGTTCTGGTTGGCAGGCAGGAGAACCGTTACCTGGGTATAAATAAACCGATCTGTCAGAGCAAGCAAGCAGCAATCAAGTGATGTGTCAGACCTGGTTTATTCATTTCACCAAGTAATTTACTGTCACCTGAGAGAATGGATCCCAACAAAATGAAACACCACTCTCAGAAATCACTGAACCTCATCCATTTGAAATGTGTCCTCAACTACAAACTGTATTGTGCGCTGGTCAGAACATACCCCCGAGTATGGATCTACTTCGGGTAAATTGAAATATAAACATGTGTAAAAGTTTCTTTTGGCTTCCTCCAGATTTTTGATGGAGGTAAAGAGTTGGGACAGAACTACCTTTGTAGATAATCGGGATTGTTTTGGGGGAAACTAGGCTGGTTCAGGAAGGATAGCACAGGATCTGAAAGAATTGAGGTTCCTTTAATCTAGATATGAAAGGGAAACAGTGTAGGACCGTATCTATACATAAACAAAGCTTGGAGGGTGATGAAGAGGAGAAAAAGAAAACAGACAGGAAAGCCAGGGAGAATAAATAAACAGTAAGGAATCAAACATAATAAGATAAAAGGGAAGGCCAGCACCACCTCAGTGCTGCACTGAAGTGTCAGCTTAGATTATGTGCTCACGTCTCTAGAATCGGATTGAGCCCACAATCGTCTGACTCAGACTCTTATAATATACGCCTGAATTTTTCTAACAAGCTTCTTCCGAGATGCCTTATTGAACACATTCTGAATATCCATATACACGACAATCCCTTTTTCTACCTAGATTCAAAAAAACTCAAACTTGTCAAACATGACTTGCCTTCAACAAATCCATGTTATCTGTTCTTGATTGTTGCATGTATCCCGAAAAGCTCACTCATTTTATCTTGGATTATGGATTCTAAGGGGGAAAAATTCGGTATCGCCCCGTTTGGGGCGCCATGATCGGCCGGGCGCAACGTTTAGCGCCTGGCGCTAATTATCGCCTCCAACAGCAAACTTGGCTTTTATCGCCCCTGGAGGTGATTGGGGCGCTGAATCAGGTGCTTCACAACTGTCTTAAAGTGCAAAGGCCGAGGAGCGAGGCGCTACCTCAGAGCGCTGGCGAAGCTCATGTGATGTCAGTCCGCAATGGAACACAGACACACTGGCGCCGGCCAGTTCTTAAAGGGGAGTTCTGACGAAAGGTAATCGACCTGAAATGTTAACTGTTTCTCTCTTCACAGATGCTGCCCAACCTGCTGAGTTTCTCCAGCATTTTCTGTTTTTATCTTAAAGGGGAGGGTTGATTTTGCTCTCCATCCACATCCTGCTCATTGCAGCCTTGAATCTCAGCCTGGAGAGACCTGTACATCAAATCTGCAGGAAAGATCAATGGAGTGACCCAGGGAAAGAGCTCAGCGTGCAGCTCCCACAGTCTCTTCTAAATAGATACAAGGGCAAATCAAAATGAACCTGCAAAGTGCTGCTCAGTACCCAAAACTCCTCCACACAGCGTTGAATCTCTCCAGAAGTCTCTCTCTCTCTCTCTCTCAGAATGCGTGGTGCAAAAATGTCACCAACAAAAAAAGGCAGGAAGCGGTCGCCTTTAAATAGCGCTCCCCCAGTCCCTTCTTGACTGCAAAACGCTCCCCTCAACCTTTCGTTGCTAGCGGCAGGCGGTAAGGCAGGGGGCCCCACTCAATATCCGGTCCGGGGCGTTGCGCACTCGACTGACGTCATGATCTGCCGGCGCAGGAGACCGTGGCGGTAGTGTTTAGCGCCGCCACAAAATGTCTAGTTAATTTCGCGAGCGGCACAAACATCGCCGCGCCGGGCGCTAGTTGCTTTGCGCCCCATTAGCGCCCTCTTAAGGCGCTAACAGGAGGTGCAAGCAACTGAATTTTCCCCCAAGAGTTTGTCCACAACTAATTTTAGCCTATATTTATCTAGTTCATCCTACTCCCTTCTTCAAAATTGGCGACAGTCCCATCCTCTGGCACAATTTGTATATCTAAGGAGAACTGAAAAAATGTGGCAGGAGTCTCTGCGATCTCACTTCTAACTTTCTGCAGGGTCTCCAGTTATTCCCGAGTTGTTTCCTCATACTCTACTGCTCCCGTGAATTTCACCAACATGCACTGCACTTCTGAATCTAGGTCATGTATGTAGATCAGAAACAGTAGTGGGCCCAACACCAATCCCCGAGTCACTTCATTCAGCACATCTCTCCAGGCTGATATCATCACCCGAACTACCGCTGCCGATTCTCTTTCACCCAATTCCTCATCCACCGCCAAGCTTTACCGAGGATAAGAAATGGTAGGAAATGATGACGGAGTGTGTCCTGGAACATAGCTTGCCCATAAACACTCAATTCATTACTATAGGATACTGGATTTTCAGGAGGGACAGAAATAGCAAGAAGGGAGGACTGTTCAGGATAATGAATTGGCAATAGGCCTGTTACAGACCCCCAGAGAAGGGCGAAGGCAACATATTCTGTGATTCAATAAAAAAGGTGGTCAATGAGAACAATGTAGCAATCAAAAATCAAATCCAATGTTAACTAGCAAGTCCCATACTGAAGTCAGACATCAGAATTAGTCAATGTAACACATGATTGCTTCTTAATATCAGATCAAAATGCGAGGATCTTAACCCATCGGGTCAGAGAACAGTCAGGACAACATTCATCATTTAAAAGTAACCGAATATTTGGGGAGTCGTGATCACTGCAAGATAATCTGGCAACCAACATGAGTGAGGATAAAGACAAAAATATATAACTTTAAGGTGGCAAAATTAAAAAGGGAACTAAAAGCAATCAACTGAGAAGTACTGCTGAAAGACAGCTCAGGTAGTGAAACCCATTGAAAACCATAATACTTCATATACAGAATAAGTAGAGGCTGGAGAAAAACAAAAGTAAACACATAATCCCCAAAGCAGATGAATAAAGCAATTAGAATAACGATTAGTGATCCAATAGAATAAACACAGTCTATAGGGAGAGAAGAGTGACAAACTTAGGGACTGGAGACATAATAATAGCTTTAAAAAGATATATTAGGAAGCACAAAAAGAGCCGTGCCAATTAGAAACCAAACACAACAGCAAATGCGTTCCAGTGTTAGAACAGCTGAAGGAATCAGAGGCAAAATTAGAATACTGAAAGGGAAAGGAGAGGTGAAGTTAAAGAATAGTCAAAATAGTAAATCAGTATTTCCCAAAAGGATTCACAAAAGAGGATAACAGTCAATATCACTTGAATACCTTGAAGTCACTATGACAGATGTACTGGATCAGTTAAAAGGACAGGAGACAATTGGAAGTAATGGAAGGTTGCAGATGAAAGTATTGTAATGAAATCTGAAGCCTAGGTGAAGTGTGTGACTGGATATGAAGCTAAAGGATAGGAGTGAGCGTCAGACTGGGGGGGGGGGGAACTCTGCACAGATCGGTACCTGGGCCTCTGTTGTTATTGGTTTACATTTTTGACCAGGATTCTGAAACCAGCTGAAAGACGATCAAATTCACAGCAGATGGCACTAAAGTAGAGCGAGCAGTAAAACAAGGGACGCAAGAAAGGATTTGGAGAACGATTCGGATCATTCAGGCAGTTGGAAGATGGAATGCAACACTGACAAGTGTAAAGTGCTGCACAGTAGACAAAATAATGTGCGACAAACTACAAATGAAATGGAATAGAAGTATCACAGATAGAGACACCCAGAAGTAATAGTGGATTTGTTATTCATAACATCTAGGTAATACGATGAGGCAATTCATAAAAACAACTTTAATTTATAGCACCTTTCATTTGGATAAATGTCCCAAAGTGCTTCACAGAGGTGCAAAAAACATAATGGCCACTGAGCTAATGGGGAGATATCAAAAGGGGTGGCTAAAAGTTCAGTCAAAGGGGTAGGTTTTAAGGCGGGTCTTAAAAGAAGCAAGTGGAGAGGAGGAAGGGCTCTGGGACAGAACTCCAGACCATGGAACCTCGGCAGCTAAAGGCACAAAAGCCAACAGTGGAATATGATAATAGCCAAGACTGGATGTCAGACAAGCAGTCTAACGGCACAGAGGCAGTGGAGGATTCAAGACAGGTGGTGGACAGGTAGAGTTGGGTGCCATTGGCATACCCGTGCAAGCTGATCCATGTCTGTGGATGAAGAGGAGGAGGGGGCCCAAGGATGGATCCTTGGGGGCTCTTAAGGTGAAGGTGGAAGGGTGGAAAGAGAAGCTCTGGCTATGATTCAAGAGATAAGACTGGACCTAAACAAAGGCAGCCCACCACGCTGGACAATGGAGAGGCAATTTATGGAAGGATGGTGCAGTCAACCATTGAGGAGGACAGGGAGGGATAGTTAGAGAGAATGCTGTTTATGATTTTGGTTAGGGCTGTTTCAGCGCTGTCGGAAGGTGGAAACCTGATTGGAGAGATTGAAGCAGGAGAAATAGGCAAGGATCTGGGAGGTGAAAACATATTCAAGGACGTTGGGGGCAAAAGGGAGGTTGGAGATGGGGCAGCAGTTTATATGGACAGAGAAGCTGAGTGTGCTTCATTGAGGAAGTGGATGATGACGATAGTTTTGAAAGCAGGGGGTGACAGTGCCTGAGCAGAGGAAACCATTTACAATGTTGGCTAGCATGGGAGCCAGGAAGGGAAGTTCAGTGATCAGTAGTTTAGTGTAAATGGGGTCAAGGGAGCTGGAGGTGTGTCTCATGAAGATGAGCTTAGAGAGGGCATGAGAGGCGAGAGAAAAACGAGGAGAGAGAAAGAAGAGGGTTCAGGGATAGGGTTGGGGTCGTTGGAGGGAGGTTTGGCTTGGTGGGCAAGGGGATTAGGGAAATTAATCAAATGCTGGGAGGCATGTCACGAGAACAGTGCCATACAAGTCTAGTGGGGTCATACTGAAGTTGTACAAGGCAATGGTCAGACCTCACTTGGAATACGCGCACAGTTCTCATCACCAAACTAGAAAAGGGATGAGCAAGCACTGGGGAAGGTGCAAGAGAAGAGCAAACAAACAAGTTCAAGTGTAAGGAAGAACTATAAGGAAAGATTAATAGGCCCAGATATTCCAATCCCTACGGGTGTGTACGTGCTGTGTACACACCTGTAGGGGCATCGGAAATGCCGGTTTCAGGCATGCACAGCGCACGCGCTGAAAACCGGCATTTCCGATCTGTCAAGAATGGTCTTGACAGATCCTCCGGCTGCCCTGGAGAAGGGCCTCTGCGGGCGGATAGTTCCGCTTTTTGGAGACCCTTGGCCTGCAGAAAACCCTTACAATTCTAAAGCCTGGTAAAAAAACAGGCATAAGGCCTGCTTTTACCAGGATAAGAGTTGAAAAAAGTTTAAAAAAAATATTTTTCACTGATTTATCATTTAAAAATACTTTTTAAAAAACGCTATGTTTATTTTTAGCCCTGTAAAAAACTTGAATTATTTTTTTCAACATTTTTTATTTTTGTTTAAAATTATTGCAATTTATTGCAATTTCATTCATTTTAAAAATGTGATTTAAAAAAAAAAATTATTTAAAGTTTTACAAAGTTTTTGGGGTGATCTCCATTCATATATTTGACAGGTCTTCCTGTCAAGTGTATGAAGGGAGATTCCCTTCTTTGATTGGCTCCCCATGGCCCACGTGATCCCAGGGACGCTGCAAACTACCTGCGCCTCTGGGATACGTGGGCCCTGCGCACTGGGAGTTTGGAGAGGCCCAGGAGCGGAAGCGTGTGCGTCCCGGGAACCCTCAGGTAAGGGCGTAGATTTTTCCAGATCGCAGGTCTCCGCCCGTGGGAGGCCTGCAATCGGAAAATACGGGCCAATAACTCAGAGGGAAGAGTAACCTCAATGAGGTATATAAAATAATATATGGCATGGAATGTGGAACTCACTACCACAAGGAGTAGTTGAGACAAATAGCAGATAAACACAAGCGAGAAAGGAATAGAAGGTGTTGCTATGAGAACTCGCATGGGTCCGAGCTATGCCTGCCTGTTCGTGGGATATGTGGAACATTCTTTGTTCCAGTCCTACTCTGGTCCCCTCCCTCACCTCTTTTTCTGGTACATTGATGACTGCATCGGTGCCGTTTCCTGCTCTCGCCCTGAATGAGAAAATTTCATTCACTTTGCTTCCAATTTCCACCCTTCCCTCACCTTCACATGGTCCATCTCCGACTCTTCCCTTCACTTCCTTGACTCCTCTGTCTCCATTTCTGGCGATAGGCTATCGACAAACATCCACTACAAGCCCATTGACTCCCATAGCTACCTGGACTACTCTTCCTCGCACCCCGCTTCCTGCAAGGACTCTATTGCATTCTCCCAGTTTCTCCGTCTCCGCCGCATCTGCTCTGACGATGCCACCTTCCATACTAGTGCTTCCGATGTGTCTTCCTTTTTCCTCAACCGAGGATTCCCCTCTGCCGTGGCTGGCGTGGCCCTCGACCGTGTCCGTTCCATTTCCCGCACTTCTGCTCTCACCCCTTCTCCCTCCCAGAAACACAATAGTCCTCACCTTTCACCCCACCAGCCTCTACATCCAATGGATCATCCTCCGCCATTTCCGTCACCTCCAACGTGATCCCACCACCAAACGCATCTTCCCCTCCCCTCCCAGCATTCCAAAGGGACCGCTCCTCAATCACCCCCAACAGCCCCATCCCTCTCCATGGCACCTTCCCGTGCAAGCGCAGGAGATGCAACACCTGCCCTTTTACCTCCTCCCTTCCCACCGTCCAGAGCGCCAAACAACCCTTCCAAGTGAAACAGCAATTTACTTGTACTTCTTACAATCTAGTATACTGTATTCGCTGCTCACGATGTGGTCTCCTCTACATTGGGGAGACCGGTTTGCAGGGCACCTCCGTTCAGTCTGTGAGGGTGACCCCGAGCTTCCGATCGCCTGTCACTTTAATTCTCCGCTCCACTCCCACTCTGACCTCGGCCTCTTACACTGTTCCACTGAAGCTCAGTGTAAGCTCGAGGAACAGCACCTCATCTTTCCATTAGGCACTTTACAGCCTTCTGGACTCAACACGGAGTTCAACAATTTCAGACTATAACCCCTGCCCCCATTTTTTCAGGCGGCAGCTGTTGATGATTCTACCATCCCCATTTGCAACATGTAATCTCTCCTGCCTTCCACCCTGGCACAGACCGTTCCTTCCGTTCCTTCCTCCCCACCCCCATCACCTTCCCGGCCTCTGCACCTGCTTAAAACCTGTTACAGCCCTAACTTTTCCCAGTTCTGACGAAGGGTCCCAGACCGGAAACGTCGACTCGGTTTCTCTCTCCACAGATGCTGCCTGGCCTGCCGAGTGTTTCCAGCATTATCTGCTGTTGTTTTAGAAGGTTATGCTGATACAGCAAGATGGAGAGGGATGGCAGGAGGCTCATGTGGAGCAAACACCGGCACAGGAAATGTCCTGGATCATACGTTCTAGGAGGTGGTCACCCCACAAGCACAGAAAGCTCAGGACAGTAAGTGGGTGGCAATTTGGCAGGGTAGAGTGTGGCACTCTCAAACCAGTATTGAATACCCGTGAGGTTGACAACACCTCGAAGGAGTGCAATCCGGACCATGACACCGTGAGCCAAAGAACTGCAAAAGTGTAGGAATGCAGTGGTTATGGAGGATTCAATAGTCCTGGGAGCAGTCAGGTGTTTCTTCAACTGGCAACGTGAGTCCTGCATGGTGTGTTGCCTCCCTGGTGCCAGGGCAAACGACATCACTGAGGGTGCAGAACATTTTGGGTGGGGGCGGGAAGAAAAGGAACAGCCAGAAGTCATGGTCCAAGTGGGAACCAATGACATCGGAAGGAAAAGGGTTGAAGTCCTGCAGTCAGAGTTTCAGGAGCTAAGGCAAAAGTTAAAAGCAGGACCTCAAAAGGTCATAATCGCAAATGTAAAAATACTTAACTGGAGGAGGGCTAATTTCAATGAGTTAAAAAGGGATGGCCCAGATGAATTGGAATCAAACATTGGTAGGCAAAACAGTAATTGTACAATGGGAACAAAACAGGGCCAGTCAGCCTAATGTCAGTGGCAGGGAAACTTTTAGAGACAATAATCCGGGCAAAACTAATTGGCAATTGGAAAACTGTGGGCTAATAAATGAAAGTCAGTATAGATTTGTTAACGGCAAATCGCGTTTGACTAACTTGATTGTTTTCTTTGATGAAATAATGGAGTGGGTTGATGAGGGCAGTGTGGTTATGGTGTGTATATGGACTTTCAAAAGGCATTTGACAAAGTACAGGTAGACTATCCTTTATCCGAAAACCTCGGGACCAGCCATGTTTCGGTTTTCGGAGAATTTCGGATTTCGGAAGGTGGGTCCGCGGGGGGGGGGGGGGGTCGGGGCCGGCGGGGGTCCGCGGGGGGGTCAGGGCCGGCGGGGGGGGTCGGGGCCGGCGGGGTCCGCGGGGGGTCCTGCGCACGACTTACGCTGACGCTCAGCGTAAGTCGGTGGGGGTCGGGGTCGGCGGGGGGTCGTGCACACGACTTACCCTTTATCCGAACTTCCGAAACCGGAACCCTCTAAAAACCGAAGGTTTTTTCGTTCAGCGTAAGTCGTGCGCACGACTTACGCTGAACGAAAAAACCTTCGGTTTTTAGAGGGTTTCGGTTTTCAGAAGTTCGGATAAAGGGTAGTCTACCTGTACCACATAAAGTGCGGCAGCGGCGGGAGGAATCTCGGCGACTATAAAAAGGCCCCAAGAGGCTCAGGTAGGCCTCAGTGCGTCAGCGGGAGGAATCTCAGCAGGAATCTCGGCGACTATAAAAAGGCCCCAGTGCGTCAGCGGGAGGAATCTCGGCGGGAATTGTGGAGCGGCGACTATAAAAGGCCCCAGAGGCGCGGGTAGGTTTACCAATCTCCAATCTCAGAGGGAGAGAAGTAAAAAGTAATCGAAGTGTGACGTCACCAGAAAGCAGGTAAGTGATTGGTTGGTGAGTATTTCTCTCTTTATAAACTTTAACTCTGTGGTTTATAGTTTCTAAAGTCTCTGTGGTGTAGCGGGGACTGTTTATAAACCAGGGCCCTTAAATTTACTATTTAACTGTAGTGTAATTGGTGGGATTGATTTGATTTAATGTAATGTAATTTAATTTAATTGCAATTAATTAAAGGGTAAGTCATGGCAGGACAGCCAGGTGCCGTGGTATGCGCCTCCTGCGCTATGTGGGAACTCAGGGACACTTCCTGTGTCCCTGACAACTATGTGTGTGGGAAATGTATCCAGCTGCAGCTACTGGCAGACCGTATTGTGGTGCTGGAGCTGCGATTGGATACATACTGGACCATTCGCGAGGCTGAGGACGTCGTGGATATCACGTTTGATCAGTTGGTCACACCACAGGCAAAGGTTGGACAGGCAGAAAGGGAAGGGGTGACCAACAGACAGAGTACTAGGCACAGGCAGGTAGTGCAGGGGTCCGCTGTGGACATCCCCCTCTCAAAGAGATAAACCACTGAGTGCTGTTGGGGGGGATGGCTTATCAGAGGAAGGCAGCAGCAGCCAACTTCCTGGCACCATGGGTGGCTCTGCTGCACAGGACGGGAGGAAAAAGAGGGGTAGAGCTATTGTAATAGGGGATTCTATTGTAAGGGGAATAGATAGGCGTTTCTGCGGCCGCAAACAAGACTCCAGGATGGTGTGTTGCCTCCCTGGTGCAAGGGTCAAGGATGTCTCAGAGCGGCTGCAGAACATCTTGGAAGGGGAGGGTGAACAGCCAGTTGTCGTGGTGCATATAGGTACCAACGATAGGTAAAAAGCGGGATGAGGTCCTAAAAGCGGAATATAGGGAGTTAGGATGTAAATAAAAATAGGACCTCAAAAGGTAGTAATCTCAGGATTGCTACCAGTGCCACTTGCTAGTCAGAGTAGAAATAGAAGGATACTTCAGATGAATACGTGGCTAGAGGAATGGTGCAAGGAGGAGGGATTCAAATTCCTGGGACATTGGAACCGGTTCTGGGGGAGGTGGGACCAGTTCAAACCGGACGGTTTGCACCTGGGCAGGGCCGGGACAGATGTCCTAGGGGGAGTGTTTGCTCGTGCTCTGGGGGAGGGTTTAAACTAAAATGGCAGGGGGGTTGGGAACCTGAGCAGGGGGGACAGAGGAAAGGGAAACAAGGATAAAAGCAAAAGATAGGAAGGAGAAAAACAAAAGTGGCAATCAAAGAAATAACGGTTTAAATCAAACATGGCCACAGTAAATAATAAATCTAATAGGTCTAAGAGCGTTAAAAAAACAAGCCTGAAGGCTTTGTGTCTTAATGCGAGGAGCATTCGTAATAAGGTGGATGAATTAGCTGCGCAAATAAAGGCAAACGAATATGATTTGATTGGGATTACAGAAACATCGCTCCAGGGTGGCCAAGGCTAGGAACTCAACATCCAGGGGTATTCAATATTCAGGAAAGATAGGCAAAAAGGAAAGGGAGGTGGGGTAGCATTGCTGGTTAAAGAAGGGATTGACACAATTGTAAGGAAGGATATTAGCTCTGATGATGTGGAATCTGTATGGGTAGAACTGAGAAATACCAAGGGGCAGAAAATGTTAGTGGGAGTGGTATATAGACCTCCAAACAGTAATGCGGAGGTTGGGGATGACATTAAAAAGGGAAATTAGAGAAGCGTGCAATAAGGGCACAGCAGTCATCATGGGTGACTTTAATCTACATATAGATTGGGCTAACCAAATTAGTAACAATACTGTGGAGGAGGAATTCCTGGAGTGTTTATGGGATGGTTTCCTGAACCAATATGTCGAGGAACCATCCAGAGATCAGGCCATCTTAGACTGGTATTATGTAACGAGAAAGAATTAATTAGCAATCTTGTTGTACAAGGCCCCTTGAGTCAGAGCAATCATAATATGATCGAATTCTTCATTAAGATGGAGAATGAAGTAGTCGACTCAGAGACTAGGGTCCTAAATTTAAATAAAGGAAACTACGATGGTCTGAGGCGCGAGTTGGGTAGGATTGATTGGGGAATGTCACTCAAAGGGTTGATGGTGGATAGGCAATGGCAAACATTCAAAGACCGCATGGATGAACTACAGAATTTGTTCATCCCAGTTTGGCATAAAAATAAAACAAAAAAGGTGACTCAACCGTAGCTAACAAGGGAAATTAGGGATAGCATAAGATCCAAGGAGAGGACATATAAATTGGCAGAAAAAGCAGTAAACCTGAGGATTGGGAGCAGTTTAGGATTCAACGGAGGACAAAGGGATTAATTAAGAAGGGGAAAATAGTGTATGAGAGTAAGCTTGCAGGGAACATAAAAACTGACTGTAAAAGCTTTTATATATATATCTGAAGAGAAAAAGATTGGTGAAGTCAAGCGTAGGTCCCTTGCAGTCAGAATCAGGGGAATTTATAATGGGGACAAAGAAATGGCTGACCAATTAAATACATATTTTGGTTCTGTCTTCACAAAGGAGGACACAAATAACCTCCCAGAGATGTCGGGGAACATAGGGTCTGATGAAAGGGAGGAACTGAAAGAAATCAGTATTTGTAGGGAAATGGTGTTAGGGAAATTTATGGAATTGAAGGCCGATAAATCCCCAGGGCCTGATAATCTACATCCTAGGGTACTTAAGGAAGTGGCCCTAGAAATAGTTGATGCTTTGCGGATCATCTTCCAGCATTCGATGGAATCTGGAACAGTACCCATGGATTGGAGGGTAGCTAATGTTACCCCACTATTCAAAAAAGGTGGTAGAGAGAAAACGGGGAATTACAGACTGGTAAGCCTGACATTGGTAGTGGGGAAAATGCTAGAGTCCATTATAAAAGATGTAATAGCAGAGCACTTGGAAAACAGTGACAGGATCGGACAAAGTCAACATGGATTTACAAAAGGTAAATCGTGCTTGACTAATCTACTGGAATTTTTTGAGGATGTAACTGGCAAAATAGATAAGGGAGAACTAGTGGATGTGGTGTATTTGGACTTTCAGAAGGCTTTCGATAAGGTCCCGCATAAGAGATTAGCGTGTAAAGTTAAGGCACATGGGATTGGGGGCAAGGTATTGACTTGGATAGAGAACTGGTTGGCAGACAGAAAGCAAAGAGTTGGAATAAACGGGTCATTTTTCCAAGTGGCAGGCAGTGACTCGTGGGGTACCGCAGTGATTGGTCCTTGGACCCCAGCTATTCACAATATATATCAATGATCTAGACAAGGGAACTAGTAATATCTCCAAATTTGCAGACGACACAAAGCTGGGTGGGCGTGTGTGCTGTGAGGAGGATGCCGAGAAACTCCAGGATGATTTGGACAGGTTGGGTGATTGGGCAAAAGCATGGCAGATGTAATATAACGTGGATAAATGTGAGGTTATCCACTTTGGTGGCAAAAACAGGAAGGCAGATTATTATCTGAATGGCAATAGATTGGGAGAAGGGGAAGTGCAACGAGACCTGGGTGTCCTTGTGCACCAGTCGCTGAAGGTAAGCATGCGGGTGCAGCAGGCGGTTAAGAAGGCAAATGGCATGTTGGTCTTCGTAGTGAGAGGGTTTGAGTACAGGAACAAGGATGTCTTGCTGCAGTTGTACAGGGCCTTGGTGAGATCACATATTGAGTATTGTGTGCAGTTTTGGTCGCCTTATCTGAGGAAGGATGTTCTTGCCATGGAAGGAGTTCAGCGAAGATTCATCAGGCTGATACCTGGGATGGCAGGAATGACGTATGAGGAGAGATTGGGTCGATTGGGCTTGTACTCGCTGGAGTTTACAAGAATGAGAGGGGATCTCATTGAAACGTACAAAATTCTGACAGGACTGGACAGGCTAGATACAGGAAGGATGTTCCCGATGGTTGGGGAGTCCAGAACCAGGGGTCACAGTCTAAGGATAAGGGGTAGGCCATTTAGGACAGAAATGAGGAGGAATTTCTTCACCTAGAGAGTGGTAAACCTGTGGAATTCTCTACCACAGAGGCAGTAGAGGCCAATACACTAAATATATTCAAGAAGGAGTTGGATATATTTCTTAAGGCTAAAGGGATCAAGAGATATGGGGAGAAAGCAGGGACTGAATTTGGATGATCAGCCATGATCGCATTGAATGGCGGAGCAGGCTCGAGGGGCCGAATGGCCTACTCCTGCTCCTGTCTTCAATGTTTCTATAATAGACGTGTAAGCAAAATTAAAGCCCATGTGGTTAAAGGGACTGTGTGGATAGGAAATTGGCCAAGGGACAGAAAGCAGAGTAGGGGTGAATGGTTGTTTTTCAGGCTGGAGGGAAGTAAACAGGGGTCAGTATTAGGACCGCTGCTCTTTTTGATATAAATTAATGACCTGGATTTGGGTATACAGGGCATAATTTCAAGTTTACAGACAACACAAAACTCAGAAATGTAGTAAACAGTGAGGAGGATAGTAACAGACTTCAGGAGGACACAGACAGACTCGTGAAATGGGCAGACACATGGCAGATGAAATTTAATACAGCAAAGTGTGAAGTGACGCATTTTAGTAGGAAAAATGAGGAGAGGCAATATAAACTAAATACAGGTAGACTACCCTTTATCCGGACTTCCGAAAACCGAAAGCCCTCTAAAAACCGAAGGTTTTTTCGTTCAGCGTAAGTCGTGCGTACGAACGAAAAAACCTTCGTTTTTTTTTTTAAAGAGGGTTCCGGTTTCGGAAGTTCGGATAAAGGGTAAGTCGTGCGCACGACCCCCCCGCCGGCCCCGACAACCGCTGACCCCGCCAGCCCCGACAACCGCCGACACCCCCGCGGACCCCGCCAGCCCCGACAACCGCCGACCCCCCCGCGGACCCCGCCGGCCCCGACAACCGCCGACCCCGACTGACTTACGCTGAGCGTCAGCGTAAGTCGTGCGCACGACCCCCCCGCGGACCCCCCTTCCGAAATCCGAAATTCTCCTTTATCCGAAACTCGGCTGGTCCCGAGGTTTTCGGATAAAGGATAGTCTACCTGTAGTTCAATTTTAAAGAGGGTGCAGGAACAGAGAGACCTGGGGGTGTATGTACACAAACCTTTGAAGGTGGCAGGACAAGTTGAGAAGACTGTTAAAAAAAGCATATGGGATCCTTGGCTTTATTAATAGAGGAATAGAGTACAAAAGCAAGAAAGTTATACTAAACCGTTATATAACAGTGGTTAGGACTCAGCCTGAGTATGGGTTCTATTCTGGGTACCACACTTTAGTAAGGATGTCAAGGCCTTAGAGAGGGTGCAGAAGCGATTTACTAGAATGGTATCAGGGACAAGGACTTCAGTTATGTGGAGAGATTGGAGAAGCTGGGATTGTTCTCCTCAGAGCAGAGAGGGTTAAAGGAAGATTTGATAGAGGTGTTCAAAATCTTGTATGGTTTTGATAGAGTAAATAAGGAGAAACTGTTTGCAGTGGCAGAAGGGTCGGTAACCAGAGGACACAGATTTAAGATCTAGAGGAGACATGAGGAAAAAAAAATTTACACAGCAAGTTGTTGTCATCTGGAATGCACTGCCCGAAAGGGTGGTGGAAGCAGATTCAATAGTAACTTTCAAAAGAGAATAGGATAAATATTTGAAGGGGAAAAAACTACAGGGTGATGGGACCAATTTGATAGCTATTTCAAAGAGCTGGCACAGGCACGATGGGCCGAATGGCTGCCTTCTGTGCTGTATCATTCGGTAGACCAGTTGGGCTGAAGGGCTTGATTTTATGCTGTTCATTCTACATAATATTCTGGATCTGCATAAAATTATGTTAAAGTAAGACAAGCAAGTAAACTGAAATAAAATACCAGAACAAACTGCTTCATGTGAATAGAGATTAAAGTCTGCAAACAATCTCCTAGGCTGCTGGGTGCACAACATAGGGCCATTCAAACTGCAGGCAGATGGGGTCCAGAACCACAGAAGAAATCTTTGACCGGTTTAATGGTGTTCTCTCAACTTTCTCATTATTTTGTTCCAATGTAACGTAATTCACCAGCCTGTCCTAACACAGTGCAAGGGACACCACCTGTGTGTCCTAATACAGTATACAGGAACCCTCCACCACCTCCCCTAATATACAGGAACCCTCCACCACCTCCCCTAATGTACAGGAACCCTCCACCACCTCCCCTAATATACAAGAACCCTCCACCACCTCCCCTAATATACAAGAACCCTCCACCACCTCCCCTAATATACAGGAACCCTCCACCACCTGTCCTAATATACAGGAACCCTCCACCACCTCCCCTAATATACAGGAACCCTCCACCACCTCCCCTAATGTACAGGAACCCTCCACCACCTCCCCTAATATACAGGAACCCTCCACCACCTCCCCTAATATACAGGAACCCTCCACCACCTCCCCTAATGTACAGGAACCCTCCACCACCTCCCCCAATATACAGGAACCCTCCACCACCTCCCCTAATATACAGGAACCCTCCACCACCTCCCCTAATATACAGGAACCCTCCACCACCTCCCCTAATGTACAGGAACCCTCCACCACCTCCCCTAATATACAGGAACCCTCCACCACCTCCCCTAATATACAGGAACCCTCCACCACCTCCCCTAATATACAGGAACCCTCCACCACCTCCCCTAATATACAGGAACCCTCCACCACCTCCCCTAATATACAGGAACCCTCCACCACCTCCCCTAATATACAGGAACCCTCCACCACCTCCCCTAATATACAGGAACCCTCCACCACCTCCCCTAATATACAGGAACCCTCCACCACCTCCCCCAATATACAGGAACCCTCCACCACCTCCCCCAATATACAGGAACCCTCCACCACCTCCCCTAATATACAGGAACCCTCCATCACCTCCCCTAATATACAGGAACCCTCCACCACCTCCCCTAATATACAGGAACCCTCCACCACCTCCCCTAATATACAGGAACCCTCCATCACCTCCCCTAATATACAGGAACCCTCCACCACCTCCCCTAATATACAGGAACCCTCCACCACCTCCCCTAATATACAGGAACCCTCCACCACCTCCCCTAATATACAGGAACCCTCCACCACCTCCCCTAATATACAGGAACCCTCCACCACCTCCCCTAATATACAGGAACCCTCCACCACCTCCCCTAATATACAGGAACCCTCCACCACCTCCCCTAATATACAGGAACCCTCCACCACCTCCCCTAATATACAGGAACCCTCCACCACCTCCCCCAATATACAGGAACCCTCCACCACCTCCCCTAATATACAGGAACCCTCCACCACCTCCCCCAATGTACAGGAACCCTCCACCACCTCCCCTAATGTACAGGAACCCTCCACCACCTCCCCTAATGTACAGGAACCCTCCACCACCTGTCCTAATGTACAGGAACCCTCCACCACCTCCCCTAATATACAGGAACCCTCCACCACCTCCCCTAATATACAGGAACCCTCCACCACCTCCCCTAATATACAGGAACCCTCCACCACCTCCCCTAATATACAGGATCCCTCCACCACCTGTCCTGACTTGCAGTGCATAAAGAGCACTCCATCACAGGAAGGGAGTATCACATCAGTTTAACACAGAAGATGTGCTGCACAGATCACAGTTGAATGTTGTTTTTTGCCGTCCTACCTGCTGGGTGGTTGCGTCCTGTTGGATGTATGCTACCTGGGACTGATCTGTGAAAACAGCCTTTAAAAACAAACAGAGGGCATTAAACAGGAAGAATATTTATACAGCTACTGATCTTAAAGACATTAATTGTGGGTGTTTCAAGGTCCCTAACCGGCCCAAAAAAAAGCCCCCAGCAAGAAAATGGTTTTTAAGGTTACAATAATGTGCATTAATATAGCACCATTAAAGTAGTAAAATGTTCCACGGCGCGTCACAGGAATGTTATGAAACAAACTTTGACAGAGCCACATTATTTTTTTTGTTCCTGGGATGTGGGTGTCGCTGGCAAGGCCAGCATTTATTGCCCATCCCTGGTTGCCCTCGAGAAGGTGGCGGTGAACCGCCTTCTTGAACCACTGCAGTCCGTGTGGTGAAGATACGCCCACAGTGCTGTTAGGGAGGGAGTTCCAGGATTTCGACCCAGCGATGAAGGAACAATGATATATTTCCAAGTCAAGATGGTGTGTGACTTGGAGGGGAACTTGCAGGTGGTGGTGTTCCCATGCGCCTGCTGCCCTTGTCCTTCTAGGTGGTAGAGGTCGCATAAGGCGTTATTAGGTTAAGTGACAATCTGCAGGCCTCAAATTTGATCCTAGATCTTCCAGATTCGCCATTAGCTCCAACACTGTCCTCACTGACCCAGGACTACTGGTGTCACACACTGAGAAGACAGTGCCTGTACCAGATTGCAACTTCATCCAGATCCAATGTTTACATTTCCTCACAGTCTAAGGTAAAATGTTTACCCAATAGCATCTCTGTTGCTGAGGAGATACAATTCAAGTTTTCCACCAACTCACAACTAATCTGACCCCTGGGTGCTGTGTGGAGGTGTGTGAGGCAGCCACCCAAGGACCCCACTCACCGGTGCCCACCTCACCTCAACCCACAGGGCTTGAAGGCCGCTTGGACCACCAAACTAAACTCAGTGTCCCAGAGTCTCCCTTTAGATGCCTCAAGAGAACACAACATTCAGTGGCTCAACTGCCACACATCCCCAGATCCTGCAATGACTGTAGACCCTCTCGCACATACCTGCGCCCCATCGGCTTGGTGAATGTACACCAGGGTATGTTCCGCCCCATCCACAGACGTGTAGGATGTCCCATCTGCTGTGTAAACCACTTGCTGCGACGGTCGATCCTGTTCATCTGTGTAAACAATCTGAGCAACAGTACTGCTCTCCGGAACAAAATGTACCTGGAGAAGGAACACACCTGGTCAAGAAAGCTTAGGGCACCAGGAGAAACAACAGAGAAACCCCAGGTTGTCACTCAACTAAACCCACTCACTCTTAAAGCTCAAACCCAAATCACTTCCTCATTGGCTCCCGATGATCTACCAGCTGTTTGTGTCGAAGTGGTAACTTGAGGAATAAAACAGAAGAGAAGCAAACCCCTACCCCAACCCCATGACCCCCACTGAAAGCAGCACATGCAGTGAGCAGGACACCTTCCCATGCTTCCAGGCAAAGGATGCGGTGTGGCTCAGGTGGTCTGAAGGAGAGAGATGAGAAAACAAGGCAGCCATTTGATAAACCTTGTATGTCATGGTAAGAGAGCAACTAAAACCCAAAAGCGGTTTCTTAGCTGATTCTGCTGCTCCAGCTTTTACCACGTGGATTCCATAACCCATTGTTTATTCCTATTTTCTCCCATTCTTTACATTCCCACTGCAACCGCTAGCATTCCCAAAGATGAGGCCGGGGTGGGGGTGGGGGGTGGGGGGGAAGCGAAGAGTTCAACGTACACCCTCCTCCAGAAGGAATGACATCTGGAATTCACCCTGGAAGAGGACCTGTAGGTCTGATGCAATAGCACACTTACACGTTGCTGCTCTCCTGACACTCACATTTAGTCTCCACAGAAACATCTCCAGCTAGTGGTGGAGGTTTTAAACACAGTAATAAAAGAATACAGAGAGATACAGGCCACAGACAGCTCTCGTTATGAAGTTGTGTAATAATTGAAATGATTACTAATTCAATGCCAGTATCTGCCATAAACCAATCACAGCAACAGGTTAAATACACAGCAGTCAATTCTCAATAGAAGCTGCCCTCCATTAATATAATTGTTCCGACCATTTATTATTTGGGAGGTTTTTGCTCATCAGGGTGTGGGATATCAGTGCTGGTAAATAGAACACTTGTATTTTATGTTTCATTGTCTGCATCGAGCACTTCCAAGTCAGGGACTCAGGGTTTGATGCAGAGCGAAGTTGCACCTACATATATTACAGATGCTCATCAGCTAACTGCCGAGAGGAACAAGAAATTCAGACAGAACAGCGGATGACAGTGAGCGCTTTGAATGTTTTGAAGCATTATGCTGTCCAAGAGCCTGAAGGCTTCAGAGATTTAGCAGTCCAAGTACAGAAAGCACTAAAAACTAGTGGATAGGTACAAAAATAATTTCAAAGGCTAATGGAATGTTGGCCTTTATCTTAAGGGGCTGGATTACAAAGGGGTGGACATTGGGTTACAGTTATATAAAGCTCTGGTGAGACTCCAAAGTTCCAACAAATCTTCCTGTTGTCAAACGGAATCCTTGAATCCAATGACCAAAACAACAGTTAAAATCCTGGAAATCCACACATTATAAAACAGAATTCAATGTAATCAGTCACTCTCAATTAGTGAGGCCCTGACCATCAGCTAGGGGCTGCAGTGAATATATACCCTGTTGGCACTGTAACAGGAGCGAACATCTGAACCTGGCCATTTAATTCATTGGAAGAAAAACAGGTACCGTATTGAGCCTTTATAAATGGCTCCCGTCTCAGTGCTACCCGCTCCCGTCTCAGTGCTACCCGCTCCCGTCTCAGTGCTACCCGCTCCCGTCTCAGTGCTACCCGCTCCCGTCTCAGTGCTACTCTCCTGTTCATTCCACATCTCCAATTCCCTCCTCTGCTGTCCAAAGTCCTGCCCAGTTTGTGTGGGCACTAATTATTGAGCAGAAAAGTCTGCCCGAGACCTGCCCTGTGCAACAGCGTTGATCTCGGATTGAGTACCAGATATATCAAGTGATCCCCATCTCAATGAGAAAGGATCAGATAGGCTCCACTCACCTGGGTAGCGGTCTGATCCTGCTCTGATGATGCATCCCAGACAGGAGGACCCTCAGTCTTGGACTCCATACCTGAAGCCCTGGGGAGTCTCATGCAGCAACAGTGAGACAGCCTCAGCAAGCCAGTTACTGCCTTCACATGTCTACATCAGGCACATCAAGACAGCAGAGTCCTGCTGAAAAAAGCAACACAATTACAGCAAATCTGAGCACACCAGAAACCATTCAACACAGGTTATACAAAACACCTTTGAGCAAGGGGTAAGCAGAGCTGAGTGGGCAGTGCTAAACAAAGAAGCGCTGCAAGTAGAGGATTTGGGTGTATGCCCTATTTCAACATGTCAGGCAGGCTTCAAGACATCTCTTCACATGGGGCAGGTTTGATGTTTTTGAACATGTGCTACTGAATGGCAAAAGCCAACAAATGGATTGCTCCTGTCTTGTTAAACACTGACTATTCTGTGCATCCGCCAATAGTTGGGCATCTTTACAACTTTTACAAAAATATACATAGACTTTGGGGTAATGACCACCACATATTGATGTATCCGAGTTATGCGTACGGAATGAGTCATATTTTAAATGCAGCTATAGCATAAAAGATGTCACATTTTTCTGGCGATCAGTATTTAAGTGAATCACATGGTTCTTATGGCCAAATAGGAAAAGATATCAGCAACCTCAGTGTTTCCTTACCCACTGCACTATATACCCGCTACAAACAACGAAATACCCCTCCAAACAATTATCCTCCACCCTCTCCTCTAACAAGTGCAAGGAGCACACGGACTGCTTGGTCACCAAGATCGAGACTATCCGTTCAGCTGCCTCTGTCGCTGACCTCCCTTAAGAAAGGCGAGAGGGGGAAACCAGGGAATTATAGACCAGTTTGCCTAACATGTGTTGTTGGGAAATTACTAGAGTCTATAATTAAGGATAGAGTGACTGAACACCTCAAAAATTTTCAGCTGATCAGAGAGAGCCAGCATGGATTTGTAAAGGGTAGGTCTTGCCTAATGAACCTGATTGAATTTTTTGAAGCGGTGGCTGCAGTAGTGGACAGGGGAATGTCTTTGGATGTTATTTATATGGACTTCCAGAACGCATTCGATAAAGTCCCTCATAAGAGACGGTTAGCTAAAGTTGACGCTCATGGAATTGAAGGCAAATTATTGACCTGGTTAGGAAATTGGCTGAGCGGCAGGAGACAGAGAGTGGGGATAGTGGGCAGGTACTCTAATTGGTAGGGTATGACTAGTGGTGTCCCGCAGGGATCTGTGTTGGGACAACAACTTCGATGATGCGATAGAAAGCCACATATCCAAGTCTGCGATGACACAAAAATAGGCGGCATTGTAAACATTGTAGATGGAAGCATAAATTTACAAAGAGATATTAATAGATTAAACGAATGGGCAAAACTATGGCAAATGGATTTCAATGTAGGCAAATGTGAAGTCATCCACTTTGGACCTAAAACAGAGTACTTTCTAAATGGTGAAAAGCTAGAAACAGTGGAGGTCCAAAGAGACTGGGGGGTCCAGGTACAATGATCATTCAAATGCATTGGACATGTACAGAAAATAATTAAGGCGGCTAATGGAATGCTAGCCTTTATATCTAGAGGATTAAAATACAGGGGGTTCGAAGTCAGGCTACAGCTATACAGAGCCCTGGTTAGACCACACCTGGAGCACTGTGAGCGGGTCTGGGCACCACACCTTAGGAAGGATATACTGGCCTTGGAGGGAGTGCAGCGTAGATTTACCAGAATGATACCCGGACTCTAAGGGTTAAATTACAAGGAGAGATTATACAAACTAGGATAAACAACAGAAAATGCTGGAAACACTCAGCAGGCCAGGCAACATCCGTGGAGAGAGAAAGAGTTAACGTTTCAGGTCTGGGACCCTTCATCAGAACACAGGGTCCCAGCCCCGAAACGTTAACTCTCTTTCTCTCTCCACGGATGCTGCCTGGCCTGCTGAGTGTTTCCAGCATTTTCTGTTGTTATTTCAGATTTCCAGCATCTGCAGTATTTTGCTATTACACAAACTAGGGTTGTATTACCTGGAATTTAGAAGGTTAAGGGATGATTTAGAATCAGAGAATGATTACAGCACAGAAGGAGGCTATTCGGACTGTTGAGCCTGTGCCAGCTGTCTGCAAGAGCAATTCAGCTCGGCCCACACCCCCGCCCTTTCCCCGCAGCACTGCTAATTCTCTCTCTCCAGGTCAATTCCCTTTTGAAAGCCACGATTGAATCTGCCTCCACCACCCTCTCAGGCAGTGCATTCCAGATCCTAACCACTCGCTGCGTAAAAAAGTTTTTCCTCATGGCGCCTTTGATTCTTTTTCAAGATAATAAGGGAAACTGATAAGGTACATAGAGAGAAACTACTTCCACTAGTTGGGGAGTCTAGGACTAGGGGAATTAGAACCAGGCTTTTCAGGAAAAGTTAGGAAACAAAGGGTGTTACAAGTTTGGAACTTTCTTCCGCAACAGCAGTTGATGCGAGGTCAACTGCTCATTTTAAATCGGAGACTGATAGATTTTTGTCAATCAAAGGTGTTAAGGGATATGGGGCAAAGGCGGGGAGATGGAGTTAGGTCGCAGTTCAGCCGCGATCTCACTGAATGACGGAACAGGCTTGAGGGACTAAATGGCCTAACTCCTGTTCCTATATTCCTCCTTTCCCCTAACCCACCAAGCCAAACTTCCCCTAAGGATCCACCCTGCCCTCGCATCGTTCCAGAGTTTCTCTCCTTTCTCACCTCATGCCCTCTCCGAGTTCATCTTGTCCATGGGACCCACCTCCTGCTCCCTCGACCCTATTCCCACCAAACTGCTGACCACCCAACTTCCCTTCCTTGCCCCATGTGAGCAGATATTGTTAACGGTTCCCTCTCTTCAATTACTGTCCCCCTCTCCTGCAAATCTGCCACATTATCCCCACCTAAAAAAAAACACCCTTAATCCTTGCAAACTACTGCCCCATCTCCAACCTCGTTTTCCTCTCCAAATTCCTTGAACATGTTGTCACCTCCCAAATCCATGCCTGTCTTTCTCACAACTCCATGTCTGAAACCCTCCAATCAAGTTGCCGTCCCTGCCACAGTACTGAAGTGGCCCTCATCAAAGTCACAATGACATCTTATGTGACTGTGACCATGGTAAACTATCCCTCCTCATCCATCTCGACCTGTCTGCAGCCTTTGGCACGGGTGACCAGACCATCCTCCTCCAACGCCTCTCCTCCGTCATCCGGCTGGGTGGGAATGCCCTCGCCTGGTTCCATTCCTATCTATGCAGTTGTAACCAGAGAATCACTTGCAGTGGCTTTTCTTCCCACTCTCACACCATTACCTCTGGCGTTCCCCAAGGATCTACCCTTGGCCCCTTCCTATTTCTCATCTACATGCTGCCCCTCAACAACATAACCTGAAAACACGTCAAGTTCCACATGTACGCTGATGACACTCAGCTTTACCTCACCACCACCTCTCTCGACCCCTCCACTGCCTCTGATTTTTCAAGTTGCTTGTCCAACATCCAGTATTCGATGAGTAGAAATTTCCTCCATTTTAATATTGGGAAGACTGAAACTATTGTCTTTGGTCCCCGCTACAAACTTTGTTACCTAGCCACCGACTCCATCCCTCTCCCTGGCCACTGTCTGAGGCTGGACCAGACCATTCACAACCTTGGTGTCCGATTTAACCCTGAGCTAAGCTTCCGACCACATATCCTCTCCATCACCAAGACCACCTAATTCCACCTCCGTAACATGGCCGGTCTCCGCCTCGCATCAGCTCATCTCTGTCTGTGTTAGCTCGAGGCCTGACTGTACCAATACTCTCCTGGCCATCATCCCAGCTTCCACC
Source organism: Somniosus microcephalus (assembly GCF_052327205.1). NCBI lineage: Eukaryota > Metazoa > Chordata > Chondrichthyes > Squaliformes > Somniosidae > Somniosus > Somniosus microcephalus. Next base: position 53,463,786 of record NC_141012.1, on the reverse strand, counting down.
CTCCATAAACTTGAGCTGAAACAAAACTCTGCTGCCTGTATCCTGACTCACAGCTAGTCCCTTTCACCCACCACCTGTGCTCGCTGACCTACAGTGGCTCCTGGTCCGGCAACACCTTGATTTTAAAAGTCTCATCCTTGTTCTGAAATCCCTTCGTGGCTTCACACTTCCCTATCTCTCTAACCTCCTGCAGCCCCACAACTCTCCAAGATTTCTGCGCTCCTCCAATTCTAGCCTCTTGCGCAGCCCCGATTTCTATCGCTCCACCATTGGTGGCCGTGCCTTCAGCTGCCTGGGCCCTAAACTCTGGAATTCCCTCCCTAAACATCTCCGCCTCGCTCTCCTCCTTTAAGACACTTCTTAAAACCTACCTCTTTGACCAGGTTTTTGGTCACCTATCCTAATATCTCATGTGGCTCGGTGTCAAATTCTGTTTGATAATCGCTCCTGCGAAGTGCCTTGGGATGTTTTCCTATGTTAAAGGCACTATATAAATCTAAGTTATTGTTGTAGTTGGATTTTTACAACAATCTGGTAGTGCTAGCCCACAAATCACCAGAATTTCATTTCACAAATTGCCCTGGTGAGATTTGAACTTATGACCTTTGGGTTACTCGTCCAGTACCATTACTACTAGGCAACTCTATCCATGCATCTGAAGGAATCAAACTGGTACATTTGTTTATCCACAAACGCCTTCTGTTACGTGCAGCAATCGCATCAAGCACTTGCACTGTACTTGTTCCTACTTCGGAAAGCTGCATTAATGCTTGACGAGCATAACCTACTTTTTTCTTTATCATTAGGAAATATCCATGACATTATAAGATTTTAAAATCAGCAACTAGTGTCACTGGTTGACCAGCCTCCAACACTCGCATGAAGAACGGTCAATTGGACACAGTTCTGTAAGGCTGCCAACATACATGGAACTGTACTCCAACATGAGTCAGCGATTTCAGGAGATCAAAGGAAAGAGGAGGAAAACAAACAAGGAAAAAGCATGAAGCTAGCAGCAACCAGAAGCTGGCCAGCCATGGCGTGCCTCAGTCAGCTGATACTGAAGCTTAAGAATTATCAGCTCGAGTGAAAATGGTGTTGACGTAGAGATTATCTACTGAGTTGACTACTGACCTGTACAAATAGACAATGGGCCAGAATTTGCTGTCAAAATAACGGCGCGGCTCGCCTTTATTTATGCGCAAATGGTACAGCAGCTTTAGGCGAAGGGCAGATGCGCGGTTAAATGCGGAAATCCCAAAGTTCCTGTCCGAGATGCACAGCTCTGCTGTTAGCTTCACGAAAACAGCATCTCGCTGTCTAGCTCACCATTGACATGCATTGAATGACATGACTCTACTGTATTTGCACAATAGATATGAACTAAACCCGCCACAGAAAGCTAAGTCTTGTCCATTTCAGTCCCAAGTACCCTTTTAACAACATGATCATTGTTAATTACTGTCAGTCAACCTCTCTGGCACTGAAAATTAACTATTACAAGTGTGGAGTCTTATTCCTTCAGATTTGCTGCTGTTAGAACGTTTTACTTTTCCTTTCTGTCTGTTTTATCTCTCATTCTAATCTTTCTTTATTTCTCCTTCTGTACCTTATTTGGCATTGAATTCACCCCCATTAATTTGCCTTCCTTTTCAGTCCTTGCTCTGTTAGTTTCATAATCCTTTAATCTGATGACCAAGGAGATACACACAGCTACTTGCCCTGTTCACTCACATCTTGGATGCCCGGTTTCCCTCGCTGTGCCATTATCAGCTCACACGTTCGACAACTTGCCGTTAAATGCCCTGCTATTGCAAATTATGGCCCAATCTACTAAGACAGAAACCACCAACCAAAAACTAGCAAAGAAAAAATATTAACCTTTTACCAATGAAGGAGGCAAAATGAACTGCAGGTGACAATGGGAGCAAGAGCGAAGAGGGCTGTTGCAAAAAGATCTTGTACATGAAAAAGTGGTGGACGGTCATCTGATCAAGATGGCTGCACATTGCATAATCGTAGAATCATCGAATGATGCAGCGCAGGAGGCCATTCGGCCCATCACGCCTTTGCTGGAGCTATCCAATTAACCTACTCCTCTGCTCTTTCCCCATAGCCCTGTCAATATTTTCAAGTATTTATCCAATTCTCTTTTTAAAGTTATTATTGAATCTGCTCCCACCGCCCTTTCAGGCAGCGCGTTCCAGATCACAACAACTCGCTGCGTAAAAAAAATGTTTCTTCATGGCGCCTCTGGTTCTTCTGCCAATCACCTTCACTCTGTGTCCTCTGGTTACCGACCCTCCTGCCACTGGAAACAGTTTCTCTTTACTTACGCAATCAAAACCCTTCATGATTTTGAACAGCTCTATCAAATCTCCTCTTAACCTTCTCTGCTCCAAGAACGCCGGTCTCTCCACATAACTGAAGTCCTGGTACCATTGCATTAAATCTCTCTGCACCTTCTCAACAAGAAAAACAACTTGCACTTATATAGCGGCAAATGTAGCAAAATGTTACAAGAGCGTTATCAATGGAAATGTTGACACTGAGCCACATAAGGAGATATCAGGACAGATGAACAAAAGCTTGATTGAAGAGGTAGGTGTTAAGAAGCATCTTAAAGGAAGAGAGGTAGAGAGGCAGAGAGGTTTAGGGAGGGAATTCCAGAACTTCGGGCCCAGGCAGCTGAAAGTACAGCCGCCAATGATGGAGCGATTAAAATCGGGGATGCGCCAGATGCCAGAACTGGAGCACAGAGATCTCGAAGGCTTGTAGGGTTGAAGGAGGATACAGAGATAGGGAGGGGCAAGGGGCGAAGGCATGGAGCAATTTGAAAATAAGGATGAGGGTTTTAAAATTGAAGCGTTAGTGGACCAGGATCCAGTGTAGGGATGATCAGTGAACAGAACTCGGTGCAAGTTCAGATGTGGCAGAGTCTTGGGTGAGCACAAGTTTATGCAGGGTGGGAGATGGGAGGCTGGCCAGGAGAGCGTTGGAAGTCAAGTTTTTTTTTTAAGTATTCATTCACGGGATGTGGGCGTTGCTGGCAAGGCCAGCATTTATTGCCCATCCCTACTTGCCCTTGAGAAGGTGGTGGTGAGCTGCCGCCTTGAACCGCTGCAGTCCGTGTGGTGAAGGTGCTTTTACAGTGCTGTTAGGGAGAGAGTTGCAGGATTTTGACACAGCAACGATGAAGGAACAGCGATATACTTCCAAATCAGGGTGGTGTGTGACTTGGAGGTGGTGGTGTTCCCACGCACCTGCTGCCGTTGTCCTTCTAGGTGGTAGGTAATGCATCGTTACCTCTGGTGTCCCCCAAGGATCGATCCTTGGCCCCCTGCTATTTCTCATCTGCATGTTGCCCCTTGGCGACACCATCCGAAAACACAGTGTCAGTTTCCACACGTACGCTGACGACACCTCACTACCACTTCTCTCGACCCCGCCACGGTCTGTAAATTGTCAGACTACTTGTCCAACATCCAGTACTGGAGGAGCAGAAATTTTCTCCAATTAAATATTGGGAAGACCGAAGCCATTGTTTTCGGTCCCTGCCACAAACTCCGTTCCCTAGCTACCGACTCTATCCCTCTCCCTAGCATCTGTCCGAGGCTGAACCAGACTGTTTGTAAACTTGGTGTCATATCTAACCCTGAAATGAGCTTCCGACCACATATCTGCGGCACAACTAAGACCGCCTATTTCCACCTCCGTAACATTGCCCGTCACCGCCTCAGCTTGGCGAGTTGCTGCAGTGCATCTTGTAGATGGTACACACTGCAGCCACGGTGTGCCGGTGGTGGGGGGAGTGAATGTTTAAGGTGGTGGATGGGGTGCCAATCAAGTGGCCGGTTTTGTCCTGGATGGTGTCGAGCTTCTTGAGAGTCTAGAGGTAACAGAGGCAGCCGAGTTTTGGATGACCTCAAGCTTACATAGGGTAGAATGTGGGAGGCCAGCCAGGAGTGCGTTGGAATAGTCAAGTCCAGAGGTAACAAAAGCATGGGTGAGGGTTTCAGCAGCAGATGAGCTGAGGCAGGGCAGGGCGGAGACGTGAGATATTACAGAGGTGGACATTGGCGGTCTTGGTGATGGAGCGGATATGTGGTCGGAAGCTCATCTCGGAATCAAACAACACCAAGTTTGTGAATGGTCTAGCTCAGCTTCAGACAGTTGCCAAGGAGGGGGATGGAAAAGGAGGTCAGGGAATGGAGTTTGTGGCAGGAACCAAAGGCAATGGCTTAGAGCTTCACAATATTTAGTTCGAGGAAATTTTTGCTCATCCAATACTTGATGTCAGACCAGCAGTGTGACAAATACGAGACAATGGAGGTGTCAAGAGAGGCGGTGCTAAGATAGAGCTGAGTGTAGTCAGCGTGCATATGGAACCTGATGCTGTGTTTTCAAAGGATGTCGCCGAGGAACAGCATGTAGATGAAAAATAGAAGGGGGCCCAGGATAAATCCTTTGGTGACTCCAGAGGTAATGGTGTGGGAGTGGAAAAGAGAAGCCATTGCAGGCGATTCTCTGGCTATGATTCGATAGGTAAGAATGGATCCAGGCAAAGGCTGTTCCACCCAGCTGAACAACGGAGGTGAGGCATTGGAGGAGGATGGTGTGGTTAACTGTGTTGAAGGCTGCAGATAGGTCGAGAAGGATGAAGAGGAATAGTTTACCACGGTCACAGTCACACAGAATGTAATTTGTGACTTTGATGAGGACCATTTCGGTACTTTGGCAGGGGCAGAAACCTGACTGGAGGGATTCAAACATGGAATTGCGGGAAAAATGGGCACTGATTTAGAAGGTGCTAACACAATCAAGGACTTGAGAGGAAAGGGAGGTTGGGGATGTGGCAGTACTTAGTAATGACAGAGGGGTCAAGGGCGGGTTTTCTGAGAGGGGTGATGACGGCATATTTGATGGGGAGGAGGACAGTACCCGAGGAGAGGGAACCGTTAACATTAACTAACATGGCGGCCAGGAAGGGAAGTTGGGTGGTCAACAGTTTGATGGGAATAGGGTCGAAGGAGCAGGAGGTGGGTCTCATGGACAAGATGAGCTCAGAGAGAGCACGGCAGGAGATGGGGTAGAATCGAGAGAAAGATGCGAGTTCAGGACTAGGGCAGCAGAGAACATTAGGGGAAGTTTGGCCCGGTGGACAGGAAGGAAGCGGTGGTCTCGATCTTTGTGACAAAAAAAGTCAGTGAGCTCCTCACACTTGTTATTGGAGGCGAGGATGGAGGAGGCACGGGAGGGTGGTTTAAGACGACGGTTTGTGGTGAAGAGAAGCAGGGGGTTATCTTTACATTCCAAGATGATCTTTGAATAGTGAGCAATTTTAGCAAGAGAGTGCAGGACCCGATGGTGCTTTATGTGGTCCAACCAGATCTGGCAATGGATGGTTAAAACAGTTGTCCGCCATAGACGCTCAAATCTGCGTCCCTTGGAATTAAGAGAGCGGAGATGAAGGGTATACCGGGGGAGTGACTAGGGTAAAAGAGAGTAATAGTTTAATTCGAGACAAGGGCATCAAAGGTGGAGGAGAGGGTGTGATTTAGCAGATTGGCAGCTGCAAAAATGTCATGATGAATAGAGAGCCAAAGGCTAGATAGTTGAGAATTTGAATTTGAAACTGAAAATCTCACAGGCCTCAACATCCTTCTGGTGTCCAGAATTGACACAATGCTCCAGCTGGGGCCGAACCATTATTTTATAAAGGTTTAGGATAACTTCCTTGCTTTTGTACTCTATTCTTCTACTAATGAAACCAAGGATCGCGTATGATTTTTTTTAAACAGCCTTTTCAACTTGTCCTGCCACCTTCAAAGATTTGTGTACATACACCCCCAGGTCTTTCTGTTCCTGCACCCCCTTTAACATTGTACCATTTAGTTCATATTGCCTCTCCTAATTTTCCCAACCAAAATGCATCACTTCACACTTCTCTGCATTAAAATGGGCAGACACATCTGCCACCAAATCACATCTTGGTCTGTCCCCCTATTCCTCCCGCAGTTTTTCCTCCTTTGAGCATCTCACCTTATTCCACCCCTCAACTCTCATTTAAAATTCTTGTCCTCCACCGCTCACCCAAGTATCATAAAAATGTTATTACTGAGATATCTTTACTGCTCTCTTCCCTCAGCATCGAACGACTTCTCATCCTCGGTGATTTCAACCTCCATCTCAATTCATCATTCTCTCTCTCTCTGAGTTCACTAGCCTCCTATCCTCCCTTAGTCTCTCCCTCCATGTAAACTCCCCAACCCATATTCACAGCCACCCCCTCGGCCTTGCCATCTCTCATGGCCCCGCTGATCCCATCGTGTCAATCACTGATAAGGAAATCCCTGACCACATCTTTGTATCGCTCTCCACCCACATTCCCTTTCCACCCCCCACTGCAACCCTACTTTCTTCTGTGTCCGCCCCTGGAAAAAACTCTTTCCCAACTGCACTTCTGAACTCCCAACTGTCCAGCCTTTGGCCCTCCATTCACCATAACATTTCTGCAGCTATCTGTTCACACTCTCACCACCACCTTTGATGCCCTAATCCCTACAAAAACAATTACACTCTCACCCTGACACGGCTCTCATCTTTACTCCCTTAAGTCCAAGGGACGCAGACTTGAACGGATATGGCAGACAATTGGTTTAGCCATTCACCGCCAGATCAGGCTGGACCACATAAAGCATTATCAGGTCCTGCTCTCGGCTACCAAAATTGCTCACTATTCCAGAATCATTCTGGAATGCAAAGATAAACCCCAGCTCCTATTCTCTACTACTAACCATCTTCTTAAACCCCTCTCCTCCGACAACAAGTGCGAGGAGCTCATGGACTTGTCTCCAAGATTGAAACCATCCGTTCGGCTGCCTCTGCCACTTCCCTTCCTTCCCCTAGCCCACCGGGCCAAACTTCCTCTAAGGTTCCCCCTTCCCCTAGCCCTGAACTCACATCTTTCTCCAGTTTCTCTCGGATCTCCCCTCATGACCCCTCCACGCTCATCTTGTCCACAAGACCCACTTCCTGCTCCCTCGACCCTATTTCCACCAACCTGCTGACCACCCAACTTCCTTTTCTGGCTCCCATGTTAGCTGACATTGTTAACGATTCTCTCTCCTCAGGTACTAGTCCCCTCCCTCAAATTCGCCATCATCACCCCTCTCCTCAAAAAAACAACCCTTGACCCCTCCGTCCTTGCAAACCACCGCCCCATCTCCAACCTCCCTTTCCTCTCCAAAGTCCTTGAAAGTGTTGTCGCCTCCCAAATCCGGGTCCATCGTTCCCACAATTCCATGTCTGAATCCCTCCAATCAGGTTTCCACCCTTGCCACGGTACCAAAACAGCTCTCATCAGTCACAAATTAAATCCTTTGTGACTGACAAAGGTAAACTATCCCTCCTCGTCCTTGACTTGTCTGCAGTCTTTGACATGGTTGACCACTCCATCCTTCAACGCCTCTCCACCGTCATCCAGCTGGGTGGGACTCCATTCTTATCTATCTAATAGTAGCCAGAGAATCACCTGTAACGGCTTCTCTTGCTGCTACGCATCGTTACTTCTGGAGTCCCCCAAGGATCTATCCTTGGCCCCCTCCTAGTTCTCATCTACATGTTGCCCCTCAGCGACATCATCTGAAAACACAGCGTCAGTTTCCACATGTACGCTGACGACACCCAGCTCTACCTCACTACCTCTTCTCTCGACCCCTCCACGGTCTCTAAATTGTCAGACTGCTTGTCCAACACAGTTCTGGATGAACAGAAATTTTCTCCAATTAAATATTGGGAAGACCAAAACCATTGTTTTCGGTCCCCGCCACAAACTCCGTTCCCTAGTCACTGACTCCATCCCTCTCCCTAACATCTGTCTGAGGCTGAACCACACTGTTCGCAACCTTGGTGTCATATTTGACCCTGAAATGAGCTTCCGATCACATAGCTGCAGCATAACAAAGACCGCCTATTTCCACCTTCGTAACATCACCCGTCTCCGCCCCTGCCTCAGTTCATCCGCTGCTGAAACCCTCATCCATGCCTTGGTTACCTCTAGACTTGACTATTCCAACCCACTCCTGGCTGGTCTCCCACATTCTACCCGACGTAAGTCCCGTTCGCCCACCACCCCTGTGCTCGCTGACCTGCATTGGCTCCCGGTTAAGCAACGCTTCGATTTCGATTTCAAACTTCTCATCCTTGTTTTCAAACCCCTCCATGGCTTCACCCCTCCCTATCTCTGTAATCTCCTTCAGCCCCACAACCCCACCCCTCCCCCCAACCCAGATATCTGCGCTCCTCTAATTCTGCCCTCCTGAGCATCCCTGATTATAAATCACTCAACCATTGGTGGCCGTGCCTTCAGCCGCCTGGGCTCTAAGCTCTGGAATTCCCTCCCTAAACCTCTCCGCCTCTCTCTCCTCCTTTAAGACGCTCCTTAAAACCTACCTCTTTGACCAAGCTTTTGGTCACCTGCCCTAATTTCTCCTTATGTGGCTCGGTGTCAAATTTGTTGTCTTATAATACTCCTGTGCAGTGCCTTGGGACATTTTACTACGTTAAAGGCACTATATAAATCTAAGTTGTTGTTGTTATTCACTTTGGTAGGAATAGAACAACGGTGAGAATGGTTTTAAATGGTGAGAAACTATTAAATGTTAGCGTTCAGAGGGATTTGGGTGTCCTTCGAGATGAAACACAGTTAACATGCCCATACAGCAAGGAATTGGGAGGGCAAACGGTATGTTGGCCTTTATTGCAAGGGGGATGAAGTACAAGAGTAAGGAAGTCTTGCTGCAATTCTATAGGGCTTTGATGAGAGCACACCTGGAGTGCTGTGTATAGCTTTGGCCTCCTTACCTAAGGGAGGATATACTTGCCTTGGATGATCTTATTGAATGGCGGAGCAAGCTTGAAGTGTCGCATGGCCTGCTCCTGCTCCTATTTCTCATGTTCTTAACTCGATCAAGTTAATGAAACACATTTTGCCTTTAACAAATCTGTGCTGACTTTCATACTTTTCCAAATGCCAATTAATTTTGTCCCAGATTGTTGTCTCTAAAAGTTTCCCCACCACCGATGTTAGGCTGACTGACCTGTCGTTGCTGGGTTTATCCCATTCCCCTTTTTTTTTTTTTAAAAATAGGGGTGTAACATTTGTAATCCTCCAGTTCTCTGGCACCACCCCCATATCCAAGGAGGATTGGAAGATTGTGGCCAGAGACTCTGCAATTGCCACCTTTACTTCTCAGTAACCTAGGATGCATCCCATCTGGAACGGGTTACTTTTCTACTTTTAAAAGGGACAGTACGCCAGGGTGTAAGTGACTGAGTCACGGGAATGAAAACAAAACAGGTAACTGGAACTTTTAGTAACTTTATTCTCTTCCGTTGATAGAAAGAAGTGTCACAAGGTGATCTCACACAATGGCAGATTCACGTGTGACCTGTGATGCTCTCACAATGGTCTGGTTATTTTAACAGAAGAAAATGTTTATGTTTACTACTCAAAAACTTGAACACCAAGTACTAATGTGTTTATTTTGCACAAAGGATATGAATGACACCATTAGACTCCTGAAAACACAGCATGCAGCAAATAATTAGAAATGAAGATGTACTGGAGACTGCTGTGGAGGATGACCAGCATTATCAAGAGATCAGATAAAACAAGCTATTCGACCAGCGGAATAACTGGTGAAGGATATAGGAGGAGTAGAAGGTAGGGAGAAAGAGATCATTTGAGCCTATTCATCTTAGCCAATCATTTAGTTTAACATTCATAAGCAACAAAGACCATTCCATCGCCTTACTACTTCTATCAATCCAGTACCTTCTACTCACCATCGATATCTCATTTCTTAATGTCTCAACGGAGTTCTCCTGCAATTGCTAGGTATTAATCTAGTGTTATAAAAATTCCTTCTTGGGATATGGGCATCGCTGGCAAAGCCAGCATTTATTGTCCATTCCTAGCTGCCTTTGAGAAGGTGGTGGTGGGCCTTCTTGAACCGCTGCAGTCCGTATGGTGAAGGTACTCCCACAATGCTGTTAGGTAGGGAGTTCCAGGATTTTGACTGACCAACAATGAAGGAATGGCCGATATGTGTCCAAGTCGGGATGGTGCGTGCCTTGGAGGGGAACTTGGAAGTGATGGTGTATCCATGCACCGTGTCCTTCGAGGTGATGGAGGTCATGGGTTTGGGAACTACTGCCAAAACAGCTTTGATGACCAGCTGCAGTGCATCCTGCAGATCGTGCACACTGCAGTCATGGTGGAGAGAGTGAATGTTTAATGTGGTGGATGGGAGGCCAAGCAAGCAGACTGCTTTGTCCTGGATGGTGTTGAGATTCTTGAGTGTTGTAGCTGCACTCATCTTAATTTTATAATTATGTCTCCTGTTCAGCACAAAGAATATGATTTTAAAACTTGGCATCGCCACTTCTACCCCCCACCCCCAGTTTGTTCTCTCCTCACCTCTGCCCACCCGCCACCACCCCAAGAACAGGTTGAGCTCCTTTCGCCTCGTTTCCTGGCTCAATGATTCAGACCCACCCTTAAATTTGTTCCAATGCTTTGATGTCTTTATTTATGTATAGTGGGTAAAATTTCACAATACTCTCAGCCTGGTCTCACTAAGACAGTATCAGAGATAAAAAGTTGCATTTATATAGTGCCCCTCATTCTCAGGATGTCCCAAAGCTCTCAACAATTAATGGGTACTTTTAAAGAGCAACCACTGTTACGTAGGCAAACACAGTAGCACAGTAGGGTCCCGTGATCATTGACTAAAAACCCCTATTGTTGTTTTTCCTCCCAAAATGCAATTAAATATAGAGAAGTGTGAAATAATGCATTTTCTACCTGAAATCTTTTACAGCCCATTTGCCAAATCCCCATCTTTAATATTGTCCGCCATTGTGCATCCCATGCTCAAGTCCGAATCAGCTGCGCAGACCAAGGTCAACAACTGCACTTCCAACCTTCGCCAAAAACAAGCAACCCATTAGCCCGAAAATTTGCTCCATAAACCCAATTTTAATATCCTCTTCCAGCATCCTCCTCGTGTACAACTGCATTCTCACTTCCACCTTACAAAATATTTATTCACTTTCTACCATATCTTCATCCTCCACAACTAGATTTGCCTCCAAGCAGGCCTACTTACTGTTTTACTTATTATATATGCTTATTATGTAAGTCCTTATTGTTTCCTTTCATACTTTCTACTAGCCATTTTTCATATTCTCTTTCTGCCCTTTTCACCTCCCCAGTATCTATTCTTTATTACTCACGATTCTCTTCACTGCCAGCTTTGGTTTTATCATATTCCTCCCTTTTAGGTTTCAACTTTAATTTTTCGACTTATCCACACAACTCTATTCTTTGACGCATACTCTTTATGTAACACAGCAATGTATCTATTTTGTACTCTATCCGTCTCACATTTGAAGATTCCGCACTGCTGATCCATCAATACATTTGCTGAATTTTCTGTCTCGTGGGCCAGATCCTTTTCTATCTCAGTAAACTTTGCCTTTTTCCAGTCCAGCACTCTTACCGATGATTTTTCATTATCCCTTTCTATTTTTACATTGAACCTAACTTTGTTACTGCTGCTGTCTCCCAACTGTTCTCCTGCTCTCCTACTCTCATCAGTTATTTCCTAATCAAGCTCTGCTTCTTTCCTTGTCAGACTGGAAACAGTGATCCAGGAAGCAGTCTTCAAAACATTCTGAAAAGCATCCCCCACTTACATGACATTTATCCCAGTAAGTTTGGATAATTAAATGAACCCAATATTGCTCTGTTGTACACACACATCTCAAAACTGTTCACTGATCTCCATCCTCGATCTCACCTTCAGTGTTGATGGCCCATCATGTAAAGAGAATGGGACCATTTCCCTTCCTATTTCTTGGCTCTATCCACATGGATTCTTTACAACATCTTCACATGCTTGCGCTATTAACAGAGTCTTTACTAACACTGCATACCTTATATGCTTTTTTCACCTCTCACCATCACTCTCGAAAATATTATAACCAGGCAAATGAGGTTCTCACACCTATTCAAGCCAGAACTACTTCTCCGTTATAGGTACTATACATCATAGCCCTCTATAGCTATTAGTATTTCTAACTCGCCAATTTTGTTTGAATGCCTAAATCTATTTGATAAATGTTGATCCTCATTCTTCTTCCCGGTTTCCTCACTCATCCCGTATATCCCTTCTACAAGTGTTTGTATCTCTCAACTTCAAAGCCTCATGTCCCCTTCTCCTCCAGTAATACTTTGTCAGTATTTATTTCAACTAAGCCTCCTACTTCTGTTCCAATAACTTAGTTAATCCTACTCTTCTCTGCAAAAACCAAACCTATACTTTCCCGCAATCTGTCATAATTTAAATCCTCCCGCACTTCTCTACTTCCCTTCTCCACAATCCCTGAATACTTGTCAATGATATGGAACTGCAGTGACATTAAAGTTGTTGATAACATGAAGCTATGTGGGCAGTAGAAAGGAGTTACATTATCTTTGGAGACTTGGACCAATTGTGTCGGTGAGCTGAGATTTAACAGATGGACTAGAATGTAGATATATAAATGTGAAAGGAACATGTCTATAGCTTATATTATTTGTAAGCTGTGCTAGTAAACTTGAGATGGCAATGCTGGGCATTGCATTTTTTTTTCTTATCTGCACACATGGTAAAATCGTATGAAACAGTCATAATGTGCGATGGGACAGGGGATTGTGGGATCGGGCAACGCACAACCACAGGGGGATAAATCTGCTGGCTCCTCTTATGGGGAAGGACAGCTAAAATTTCAGGTAGGAGTGGCTACACCAAACAAAAAATTCAATTCAAATGGTAAATTCAAGAAAAAAAATCAAAGAAAACAAGCCCGTTGGTCAGGCGAGCGACCCAGTGAGTCAGAACACACATGTTGGTACTCAAGGGTTACCAGATGCAAACTAATGCTGTGAGCACAGGATTATGAAGGATGAATCTATGCTGTCGTAGGCTGATGGATTAAAAGGAAACAATCAATTCACTCAGTAAAAAGCAGTGATCGAACCTCAGCCCTCCCAATCTATACAAATTACCTGGTCTCTGAATAAACGGTGAGCTACTGGAGGATGTTTTGTTCCTCCGATAGCAGAAACAGTTATCAAGACTGGTGCAGTTGGCACTTTTATCACTGGAATGGAGAAGGTGATGGAGGTCTTCAATGTTATGATGCAAGTATACAAGATACAGTGAAAAATTGTTTCCTCTGGTCAATGAATCAAGAGGACATGGACTCAGGATTATTACTGGAAAAGGGGCAAAGATGGAGGATTCCCCCCCCCCCCACAGAAAACCTGGAATGCTTTATGACAAGCAGCAATTGAAGCAGAAATTCTAACATTTAAAATGGAATTGGGTAAGTAACTGAAAATGAATATAAAGAATATAGGGGGAAAGAGCCCAGAAACAGAATGGGAGTTACAAGCTCCAGCTGAAGAGCTGCCACCAGCTCAACGGCTTCCTTCTGTGCTGGAATTTCTCTGGATGATGTGTGTCGGACCAGAGGACACAAGTACACAATTCACAAGTACAAGGTTAGAGATTAGGGAAAAAGATAAGAGAGTTGATTCTGGGTTAATGGGTACCTTTAAAAAAGAACTGGATTGATACCTGTTCAGAAGAGGCACTGAAGTTAATGGAGCTATTAACATACATGAGTGATTTATTTTTCCAGAAGAGACGTGGGGGTGCATATTCACAAATCTTTATAAAGGTGGCAAGGCAGGACAAGTTGATAGGTGATTAAGAAAGTGTATTAGATACTTGGCTTTGTAAACAGCGGCATTGAATACAAAAACAAGGAAGTCATGCTGAACCTTGACAAATCACTGGTTAGGCCTCAGCTGGAGTATTGTGTAAATTCTGGGCACCACACTTGAAAAAAGGATGTCAAGGCCCTGGAGAGGGTAAGCAGGGATGAGGGACTTCAGTTAAGTGGAGAGATTGGAGAAGCTGGGATTGTTCTCCTTAGAGCAGAGAAGGTTAAGGGGAAACCCAATAGGAGGTATTCAAAATTCTAAGGGAGAAATGATAACTTCTCCCGACTTGCTCTATTTCCTCTGACAAGTGGGTCAGTAACCAGGCGTCATATATTTAAAGTAACTGGCAAAAAAGTTAGAGGGGAAATGACAAGAAATGTCTTCACACACAGGGTTGTTAAGATCTGGAACGTACTGCCTGAAAGGGTGGCAGAATCAGATGCCATAGGAACTTTTACAAGGAAATTGGACATGTACATGAAGAGGACTAACCTGCAGGGTTATAGGAAAAAGCTCGTGTGTGGGACTAAATTGGACAGCTCTCTCAGCGAGCCGGGCCAAATGGCCACTTTCTGTGCTGTAAGATTCTAGGAGGTAGAACAGAGTTCCTCAAAATAGGGGATCAACAGGTAATAGTGGCAATTCTTGCCAATTCGTGGGATGTCGTTGGCCACAATCATACTTACTGCTATTTATCCTGGTTTTCTCTAATCTCACTAAAATGACTGCAACTTCAAGTTTTATTCTAGGCAAGTTTGCGGGATCCTCCACTCTGGATTCCAGCAAGATCTATCTGGGGGGATGATGGTATTCTTTGATCACAAGATGTGGGCCTTCCAAGTTTGTGGCATCTCTTCAGTCTCTCTTGTTCTCTGGATTTTGCATTAGCTCATCCCATCGCTGAAAAAAGTTACCCCCAGTTCTGACGAAGGGTCACAAATGTGAAATGTTAACTCTCATTTTCTCTCTCCACGGATGCTGCCTGACCTGCTGAGTGTTTCCAGCATTTTCTGTACTTATTTCAAAGTAACCCCGCCCATCTCAATGAAAGGTCTCCTCCTTTACTCTTCCAACTAGCCATATTGCCTTTATATCAGCAACTTTCATTTTGAAGACTCTGCTCCTTCAATGGTCATGGCCTAGGCGCCTGCATAGGCTTCGACATGGTCTTGAGCCAGTTACTATCATGTGTACTTGACCAACTCACCAATCTGAGATCAAATGATACAGTCTGACACCAAAAATATGTTTTGTTGAGGACTAAAACTGTCTCAATGAAATCCTCCAGATTGCACCTACTGCCTCCTGCTACATTTTCCCCATTTAAGAAATCTCGTCAGCCTGATCATAGATAGGGCCAAAGACATCGACAGCCGAATGAAACTGATGGTTGCTTCAAACTGCTAATCCAATACGATATTAAAAATCACAAGCATAAAGCAGAAGTCCCTATCTAAAGTGTGCCTGCAGAACATTGCTTCCAACAAGAAACCTCAACAAATGTTAAACAACCATTCACACTCGTCATAGAATGCACTTAATTCAACTCAATAGAAATTTCACATCAAGTGAAATCTGCCATTAAAATCTACAGGAAGAATGGCACATTTACCCTTTCCAGGCAGCTATGGCAGATTTCCCTGATGCCTCCCGAGTAAAGGCACCAACTAGTCTGGTACCAAACAAAACAGACCAACAGTTCCCATGTTCAATCCATAGCCTGTGCTAAGTCAGGGTTGGAGTTAGGGGGCTACAATCACCGTCCTTGGGAGGGGGAAGCCACATGATCACCCAGATCACCACCCAGTGATGCCTGGCACAAGTGCATGTTTGGTTATCATCAGCGTTAGCTCAAGGTGATGCCCTCCTTGGTACACGTGTGCTTGCCCACAACTATGGACAGTATTTTAACAATTGTGGTGCTTTTAACTGCTGTGAATGCTATTTTCTACAGCAGATCAGCAACTGGGTAGAAAATAGGATTGGCAACCAGAGATCACCATAGCACAACACCGCAGAGATAGGGTGGGGTGACGCCATGGAGGGATTTGAAAACAAGGATGAACAACAATCAGCATGTTATATATCAATTTGGCCATAAATAGATAAACAGAATAACGGAATGAGTTTATAGAACTGCAGTTTCAACCACAAAAAATTGGCGAATTGAGTGTAAAATTCAACGCAAGAATCCATCAAAACAATGACGGCAAACTCGGAGTCTCCAGTCTACAAAGTTACTGACCTCCATCCCAACAAAAAGAACTTGCATTTATATAGCGCCTTTAATGTAGTAAAACATCCCAAAATGCTTCACAGGAGCTTTATCAATAAAAATTTGATACCGAGCCAGGAGATATTAGGACACATGAACAAAAGCTTGATCAAAGAGGTAGGTTTTAAGGAGCGTCTTATAGGAGAGCAAGGTAGAGAGGCGGAGAGGTTTCGGGTGGGAATTTCAGAGCGTACGGCCTTGGCAGTTGAAAGTGTGGCTGCCAATGGTGGAGGAATTAAAATCGGGGATGGGCGAGGCCAGAATTGGAGCAGCGCAGAGATCTCGGGGGGTTGTACGGCTAGAGATGTTTACAGAGATAGGGAGGGGTGAGGCCATGGAGGGATTTGAAAACAAGGATGAAAATTTTAAAACTGAGGCACTGCAGGTCCGGGAACCAATGTTGGTCAGCGAGCACGGGGGCGATGAGTGAAAGGGAATTGGTCAGAGTTAGGACATGGACAGCAGAGTTTTGGATCAGCAAGTTTAGGGAGGGTGGAAGGTTGGAGGCCGGCCAGGAGTGTGTTGGAATAGTCAAACGTCTAGAGGCAACAAAGGCATGGATGAGGCTTTCAGCAGATGAGCTGAGGCAGGGGCGGAGTTGAGCGATGTTACAGAGGTGGAAATAGGCGGTCTTGGTGATGGAGCATAAATATGGTCAGAAGCTCACCTCGGGGTCAAAATCGACACCGAGGTTGCAAATGGTCTTGTTCAGCCTCAGGCAGTGGCCAGGGAGATGGATGGAGTTGGAGGTGGGGGAAAGGAGTTTGTGGCAGGGACCGAAGACAATGGCTTCGGTCTTCCCAATATTTAATTGGAGGAAATTTCTGTTCATTCTTAATTGAGGCAGTTTACAAGAGAAGTGGTCACCGAGGGGCAGCTTGTAGAAGAGAAATAGAAAGGGATAGATCTTTGGGCAACTCGAGGTAACAATCCCCTCAGCACCATTAATCTCTGGGCACCACCCACCCCCATTCTCTGCCACCATTCATACCCATTACCTTATTGCCGTCACTCATTCCCCCGCACTGATACCCAGTCTCAGTTTTTGCTGCTGATGCTCTTGTCACAGCATCCCCATCGCTCCACCCCAAAAACCCACCGTTTGATCCATCGACACATACCGACCACACGCCAGATTCTCATCCCCTCCATCTCCCCTCACTGATCCTCTTAGTCACTCGCCCTCAG
>NC_141012.1:53400256-53445983 GCF_052327205.1 Somniosus microcephalus | reverse complement strand
GCCCCCATCGCGACCGATGGGTCGGGCGCGCGGGGCGTTGAGGAGACAGCCACCTATTTCCACGAATGGAGGTGGCCAGGATGGCTGGGGTCGAACTCTACGGAATACTCCAGCCAGTCCGGGTTTGCGTACCGAGAGACTTCTTTGGTGTGCCCCCGAGTGAGGGTCATCGCACCCAGAGTCAGCGTCACCGTCGGGAAGAAGATTTGCCTGGTTTGTAACGGACATGTTCCTTTGGACCGCTGGTGGTGGCTGCGCAAGTTGAGCAAAACCATGAAGAACTCCACGGTCGAGTGGGAGAGACTGGGTAACAATACCCATCGGACTATTACGGGGACTCAGGGGGGGTTGAGTGTCTGTTGGGACAAATGGTGGGAACCAGATGAGGGGATTTACATCTGTATGTGGGGTTCAGAACGCGCCTGCCCCACAGGTGTATCCATCTTTTTCCAAAGGCAGTGGCAGGATGCTGGGAAAGGAATGAGGTGGGACGTCAGCACACGGGCGTGCGGAGTCCCATACTCCCAGATCCCAGTAAACGCCACTGAGCTCATCACCCGCCCCCGCAAGCCCCTGCCCACGATTCCGGTAGCCAAAGCCCGCAAGGAAGGGTGGCCCACCACTACCAGGGGACCAGGGAACGGATTGGTATTAGTGCCCACAAGTCAGGTGCTGTACCAAGGGGTGCACTACGCGGTGGCCTCGGTGATTTTAAACCTCACCGAGGTACGATTGCCAGAGTGGTGCCCCAAGGAAATGGAGCAATTGTACCAGGTCCTGTTAACAAACATGTTCAGGCAGTTTTATGAATTCGACTTTGCTGATGTAGACAGAGCCGGATTGTACACCACACCACATGAGGTTTTGGACAGGGTAGGGAGACAAAGAAGGGGTACAGTAAATAATATTTTTACAGCTTTTAACACAGGGACTTCCATCATCAGCACTCTGGATGACATGGAGCTGCAGGCCCAGATTAATGGTTTGAAAGCACAGTTACGAAAGATACTAACTGACGAGAACAAGGTAGTGGGTTCTGAGTTACATGAGGACCAGGCCATGACACTACACTTAAAAGAAATGATTGCTGAGCTGGAGAAACACGCTAAAACGGTAAATGCTCTCATACTGGGCGAGGGCCGCAGTAATCTGGAGGATTTAAAACAAGGTTTAGTCCCCTTCTGAATCAGCAACAAGCACCTCGCAGCCCTCCACCCTTCTGAGAATGCATTAAGTCCGTGCCAGCTCAGACTAGCTTCAGAAGCCTACCCAGTCCCAGTGGACTGTGGACGGTCTAATCACACCATTATGGGTATAGTGGTAAGAATGCCGGTGATGGGAAAGACAGCGAAACCCACCCCGGTATATAGGGTGGAGAACATTGGAGTCATTCAGGGGGGTGCACACATTCACTATACAGCGGTCCCACCGTACGTCATTCGATGGGAGCATACAATGACGGGTACCGACCTCTCGGGTTGCCGGAGCCGGGGAGCACACATCATCCTGTGTCCCCAGCACTTGAATGCCTATTCGAAACCACAGTGCGGGTTCAGAACTGCTGGCGCAAAGCCTATAAATTGTACCATGGAGGCAATGGCACAAGGCCATGTGCCCCTGCAGGTGGCATATATAGGAGGTGGGACATACTGTGTCACCACTGCAGCGCCCCACTACCAACATGGACAGCACGGCTGGTGTCCGGTGAGTGACAGCAGTTTCTGCTTCAAGCCCAAGGCAGAAGTTCAAGTGGCCCAAGAGCGAATTGTCCCCATTCCTGAACCTTCCACTGTTCACATCACTGTTGAAGAGAATTTCACCGATCTGCAACGATTCATTGCACATTTTGGATATATCATTCCCCCTCTCCCTGAACACCTCACCAAGATATTAAAAGCTGTTGTCGTTTCACAGAAACATTTTTACACACTGGAGCAGAAGACTTTAGAGATAGGGGCAAACATATTGGATATAGTAACCCCACCGTGGTGGGATCTGTTCACTAATATAGAAGTCCCTTCTTGGATTAGGATAGCCTCTCACATCCTTGTAGTGTGTCAGGTTATTATTGTGGTTTATTTACTGTTTGTACACTGTAAAAGGGTCAGACTTTCGCAGAAGTACGAGAACAGAGGAGAATGGAGAGAGCATTATGTGCGGGTAGAAGAAGAGACACCCGTTTAGATTTTTTTTGCTGCTCTGTATAAAGTTAAAGTTTCTCTCCCTCCTTTTTTGTTTAATGTTTGGCCATGTGTAATTTTTGTGTGTGTACGTTATTTTTATTATTGAAACTCGTTAAGCGAGTTGTTGTTAATAAATGATAATGTGTATGGACCAGGTGGTGTAGGAGTATTAGGCCCCCCTCCACGCCTGGAAATGAGTGTGTCAGATTTTAAATCCAATGTATTGCCATCTATAGATGCTCAATGAACACTGTAGGTTTTCTGAAATGGGAAATACATGTGGCGTGGGGTTATAGATAGGTAATTACAGGGGATGGTTTAATTATGGAAAGTCAGAAAATTTTGCTCACCCAGAATTATGATAATTCCAGCAAGTTATAGTATCATCAGGGTGGACTGTAGAATTCGCAAAATTAATATTGTATTATTAGGGTCCTCTGGCATGAGAGGCCGTGATTTTTAAAAGACTGTTTTAAAAGAAGCCCAGAAAAGGGACACATAAAATGGCCACCAGACCCCTTGACCAACTTATTGGGACACTTTAAAATGGTTCCAGCAGTCCCCAGACAGCCTTTGTGGATTCAACCCACAGTAAGTTCTGGAAGCCGTTTCTGAGTGAACGAAACCAGACACATACACATACATATAGATTGGATGCAGATCCAGTCAAGATCGGCCTGTAGATAAAAGCCATCTAAATGTTTACCCAGACAAAGGGGAACAGTTTCATATTCATGAGGAAAGCATCAAGGACCCGTTTAAGACATCAAGAAGACATTAAAACATTACCAGGTCATTCCAGACCAGAGATGGCCATCACCGGCCATCCCGAAAGCAGTTTAAATATAATAACTACCCCGCTGTGCTATAAGCCCGCCAAAAGTTAAACAAAGACCAACCTTGATTAGGCGGGAGATAAGGCCTCGATTGAGAAGTATAATTGGAGACACCCGGGGTAGCGATGGGTAGCCATCGTAGCAATCGGTAGCCATCGTAGCGATCGGGGGCCATCAGAGCCATCACAGAGCGCCATCGTGGCCATCGTGGCGATTGAAGAAGAAGAAGATGGTTCGAGTCGACATCCCGCCCCGGGGTAACCATCGGGAGATCGTCGACAAACCCCGGGCCGTTTGATGAGACAAAACTACCGAAGAAACCTACATGAAAGCCGGCTAGAGGCTTCCAACCGTGGTCAAGCAGATGGTCTCTTCCCCCGCATCGACATCCAGGCCCGCTGAGATCCAGCCTGTCCGTGACCTTCACCTCGAGGAAGGGAAGGCGTGTCGCAGCTCGCAGCCCGCAGCGCTGACCACGAGGAGACAGGATGCCTGAAAGGATCAAAACGCAGACCTGTTTCAAAACCTTGCAATTCCTAGTTGGATTGGTGAGCATGTTTCTGGCCCTTCATAATCGGATCTAGATAGGGTAAAGGGGGTGGTCATTTTGGGTATAATTAACATGAGTTGTTGTCCCTCGATGTTCCGTGTGTTTCCCCATTTCATGATGACTTTTGTAAAGTATAATATGCCTGTATCTATCTTAGCTAGTATTGTATTGTTATGATTTGTTTTTCCCTCCCATGTACCCTCTCATTTGCTTGCATTTGATTTGTTTTTCCATGTGCAATAAAATTCCATTTCGATTCATTAAACTTGGTCTATAAGAGTCTTCTCTGCATTGTAGTTCCTGCACCTAAGTCCAGTGTCTAGAACCTAAGGGGCGAGTGGGTCGAACCACTCAAGGTTTTACTGTGCAAAAGAGAGAGAGAGGCCTCTGGCGAGAGAAACCTCTGTGATCTCGGAGAGAAAACCCCTTACAAGTGGTAGAAGTGTCAGTAGGAGAGCATTTTGGTGACAGTGACCATAATTCGGTGAGATTTAAGGTTGTCATGGAAAAGGACAAAGATGGACCGGAAATAAAGGTTCTAAATTAGGGGAGGGCTGTTTTTAATATGATAAGGCAGGATCTGGCCAAAGTGGACTGGGATCAGCTACTTGTAGGAAAATCCATATCAGAACAGTGGGAGTTTTTCAGAAAGGAAATAGAGAGAGTACAACACTAACATGTTCCCGTAAAGGTCAAGGGTGGGACCATCAAGCCCAGGGAACCCTGGATGTCAAGGGATATACAAGAATGGATTTGGAAAAAAAGGGCGGCTTTTGGCAGATACAAAGGGCTAAAAACAGTGGAAGCCCTAGCGGAGTATAGAAAGTGCAGGGGAGTACTTAAAAAAGAAATTAGGAGAGCGAAGAGGGGGCATGAAAAAACACTGGCGGGCAAAATAAAGGAAAATCCCAAGGTGTTTTATTAGTATATCAAGGGAAAGAAGATAACCAGGGAAAGAGTTGGGCCCATTAGGGACCAAAGTGGCAATCTGTGCCGGAAGATGTAGGTGAGGTTTTAAATGAATATTTTGCATTTGTGTTCACTATGGAGGACGATGTAGGCATAGAAATCAGGCAGGGGGATTGTGATATACTTGAACAAATTAGTATTGAGAGGGAGGAGGTACTAGCGGTTTTAGCAGGCTTCAAAGTGGATAAATCTCCAGGCCCAGATGAGATGTATCCCAGGCTGCTGTGTGAGACAAGGAAGGAGATTGCAGGGGCTCTTGTTAGATCCGGGTATCTTAATGTTGTGTCCTTTCAATAATCAGACAAAGACTGCACGGAACAATCAACAGGTGTTTACTGGATGAAGTTCAAACTGCAACTGACCGTACAGAGCGCCACCCTGGGCTTATATACAGGTGTGGTCACTGCCGGTACTACAGGATACAGGAGCTGTAAAAAGTAGTTCTCCCCCTTAAAGGTACATACACTACAATTCCTCCCCTTTTAGCTTAACAGTACCGTAACACTCATTTAACAATTAAATATCAAACTAATTACAATTAACACTTTTAACATGCAACATTAACTGGAAATAGTCTATTTATAAATTCAGTCTTTGGGAAGGCTTCCTGATTCTTTCTGGATAACGCCTTTCCCGAGTGTTTCGCTCTTGGTGCGGAGGCGATTCTAACACACTGTCGTCAGTTGATTCAACAGCTTCCAATGCTATTGTTTCTGAGGTAGATGCGACCTGTACGTCGGGTTCCTCACCAGGTAGGTATGGCCGAGACATGGGGTTGACTCGTTCCTGTGACTCTAGGATCTGGTCAGCATGGCGTCTCACAATGTTCTCCCCAACATCCACTGTGTACATTAGTGGCTCCTGCCGTGTGGCTCCTGGTTGCCATTTCTCTGTTCGTTAGTCGCGGGCTAAGACGGGTTGCCCTACATTGAAGCTCCTTGTCGGCTTCTCATTGATGTGCTGGAATTGCTTATTCTCAACATCTCTTCGTACATTTGGTCTGAGCAAATCCAGGCGAGATCTCAACCTTCGGTTAAAGAACATCATGGCCGGGGCCTGGTTGGTGACTACATGTGTCGCATTTCTGTAGGCTAACAGGAAATTGTCCACCTTATGCTGCAGTGGAATGTTGTCATCGCACATGGCCTTTACTGCTTTTTTTAAAGGTTTGTATGAACCTCTCAGCCAATCCATTTGTGGCTGGATGATACGGGGCGGATGTGTAATGCCTTACCCCATTCCTTTTCATAAATCTTCGAAACTCTTCGGACACAAACTGTGGTCCGTTATCAGAGCAAATCTGCTCTGGCAAGCCGTTCCTGGCAAAAATGGTCCATAGGACTGCAATAGTTTTCTCCGTGGTGGTGGAGGACATTTTGATCACCTCAGGCCATTTCGAGTGCGCATCCACGGCTATTAAAAACATTGAGTCCATGAAGGGACCAGCAAAGTCAATATGCACATGTTGCCATGGAGATGAGGGCCAGTCCCATGGGTGTAGAGGAGCATGTGGTGGTGCATTTTGGACCTTCTGGCATCCTGAGCAGCTCCTTGTCAGGTCCTCGATTTGCTGATCGATCCCCGGCCACCACACATAAGCCCTAGCAAGGCTTTTCATTTTCACCCCTCCCAGATGACCTTCGTGAAGCTCATTGAGCACTCTCTCCCTTAACTTGGGTGGAATTACCACCCGGGATCCACACATCAAGGTCCCCTGGCATACTGACAGCTGTTCTCTTCTGGATGAGAATGCTGGCAACAGTGAGGCGCCATGTGCTGGCCATCCCTTCACCGTCAAATCATATACCCGAGACAGTATCGGGTCATTTCGGGTCTCCTTCTCTATACCAGCGTTAGTTACTGGCAAGCATTCAATTATAGTCGAATGAAATATTTCGACAGGATCCACTGCTGGTGCTTCCTCCGCAGTAGGCAGTGGCAAGCGTGATAGCCCATCAGCGTTTCCATGCTGTTTCGTGCCCTTATACTCGATATCATATTGGTGCGCCCCTAGAAAAAGGGACCATCTTTGTAGCCGTTGCGCAGTCATCACCGGAACGCCCTTCTTTGGATTAAAGATGGAGACAAGTGGTTGGTGGTCAGTCAGCAAGGTGAAATTCTGCCCGTGCAGATAGTGATTGAACTTTTTCACTCCCCACACTAGGCTGAGGGCCTCCCTGTCAATCTGGGCGTAGTTACGCTCGGCTGAGGTTAGTGACCGAGACGCAAAGGCTACTGGCCTCGCCGAGCCATCCGGGAATTTGTGCGACAGCACCGCTCCAATGCCATAGGGTGATGCATCACACGCCAACCGAATTGGGGGTGCTGGGTTGAAATGAGCCAACACCTCTTTCGATGTGATCAATGCTTTGCTCTTCTGGAAAGCTCGTTTACTTTCGTCACTCCACTTCCATGGTACACCCGTTTGCAGTAGGGTGTTCAGTGGGTGTAGTACGGTAGACAAATTCGGCAAGAACTTATGGTAGTAGTTCACCAGCCCGAGGAACGACCTCAGTTGTGACACATTTACTGGTGCTGGAGCCTTGACTACTGCCTCAATCTTTTCAGGGGACTTATGTAACCCCTCTTTATCAATAACATGGCCACAATACGAGATCTGCTCCTGGAAAAACTCGCATTTGTGGCGATTAGCTCGGAGCCCATATTCCTTCAATCTAGTGAGCACCTGCTCCAGGTTGGCGAGGTGATCACTGTAATTTTCGCCCGTGACCAGGATGTCGTCCAAATAACACTGGGTCCCTGGAATCCCTTGCAGGACTTGATCCATTGCCCTTTCCCAAATAGCCGGAGCTGATGCTACCCCGAACACCAGCCGGTTGTATTGGTAGAGACCTTTATGAGGGTTGAGCGTGAGGTACTGTTTCGATGCTTCTTCTACCTCCATTTGCAGGTACGCCTGGGCCAGATCAATCTTAGTGAAGCGTTTCCCTCCAGATAGCGAGGCAAAAATATCTTCAATCCGCGGAAGCGGATATTATACAGTGTGAAGGACTGGGTTCACTGCCACCTTAAAGTCCCCACAGATGCGAACCTTCTTTGGTTCCCCAGGCATATTACTCAACGACCTCTTAATTACAGGAACGATGGGTGTAGCCCACTCGCTCCAGTCCACTTTGGACAGTACTCCTGAACGTTCCAAACCTTCCAGCTCTGCTTCGACGGCTGGGCGGATCGCATAAGGTACCGGTCTGGCCTTAAAAAACGTTGGGCTTGCATTTTCCTCTATTTTGATCATCGCTGTTATGCCTTTTAGTGTTCCGAGTCCCTGCTGCAACACTTCTTGTGCGTCAGTTAGCATTTTTGACAGTCGTCCAGGTGTGACGTCGTCATCCTTTTTGGCATCTACAGTCAGTGCTTGTATGGAATGCCAATCTAGCTGTATCTTCCGGATCCATTCACGTCCTAGTAGTGGTGGTCCTCCATCTGGCAATACATATAGGTCCATTTTTGGTGTTTCCTTGCCGTTATATATAACGTTCACCCTTATTTTTCCTTTTGGGGTAGACTTTTTGCCCCGTGTACGTCTTCAAGACAATCTTTGTATCTCTCAAGGGTATATGTGAGAATAGCCGCTTGTAGTCCCTTCGGTTTATGACTGTTAGGGCTGATCCTGTGTCCAATTCCATTTTCACTTGGACTCCTGCTATCTTGAGCGTGACCCAGATAGTTTGGTGATCCTCCGTTTTGATCACATTATGTAGTTTCAGACAACCCAGCTCCTTGCTTCCGTAGTCTGTATCACTCTTCTGTTCGTCTGAACTACTCTCCGTCACCTTATGTACCGTCTTGTACTTCTCCTGTGGAGATTTCTTGCTGCTGGTTTTCTTTCCCGACCTGCAGACTCTTGCTATGTGTCCTACTTTTCCACACTGTCTGCACACTTTGTCCTTGAACCAGCAATCATTATGGTCGTGTGTTGTTCTGCCGCAGCGATAGCACTTCACTGTTCCGTATGCCATATTCTTGCGGTCTCCGTTGTATCTCTGCAGCGCCCTGTGCGGCTGCTTCGTGTGATACTGCCATGCTGAAAGCCTTGTCCAGCGTAAGATCCTTTTCTGATAGAAGCCGTTTCTGGGTTCCTTCACTTTGAAGCCCACACACAAACTTGTCCCTTAAAGTATCTGCTAGTCCCGTTCCAAACTGGCATTGTTTCGATAGCTTGCGCAGTTCCGTTAAATACTCAGCATTACTTTCATCTTTATGCTGGTTCCTTTTGTGAAACTTAAATCTTTCTGCTATCAGCAGCGGTGTGGGGTTTAAGTGGTCCTGTAGGATTGACACTATGTTTTCAAAATCCTTTTCTACTGGCTTCTCTGGGGTTACTAGGTTTCGTAGTAAGCCATACGTTTTTGCACCCATTGAATTCAACAATACCAGCGCTTTCTTGTCATCTGGCACTTCATTCGCCTTGCAGTATACTTCTATGCGTTCGACATATGTCGTCCAATCTTCAACTTCATTGTCGAACGCTGTGATACTGCCACTCTTCGACATTTTTGGGTGTGGTTAGACTGGCTTAAAATGGCATCTCCCACGCTTTCCTTTCTTCCCCGCTGCGGCTTAAAATGGCGTCTCCCACGCTTTCCTTTCTTCCCCGCTGCGGCTTAAAATGGCGTCTCCCGCGCTTTCCTTTCTTCCCCCGCAGCGGCTTAAAATGGCGTCTCCCGTGCTGCTGCCAACGCCACTCTCGGCGGTCCTCCTGGCAAATGGTGACGCCCTGTGGGCCTCGCACGCTGCTCCTGCGCTGCTGCCAATGCTGTTCTCTGCGGTCCTCATGGCAATGGCAGCGCCTTGCGTTTTCCTGCGCGCCTCTCTCCCCCATTGATGCCGCTCGGTCCAGAACACCGGCTGTGCTCTGCTCTCTCTCGTTGATGCTGCTCGGCCCTTGAACAGTGGCTGCGCCCCATGCGCTCCGCCCTCTCTCTCTCCACCGTCGACGCTGCTTGGCCCTTTCTGTGCCGCTCGGTCGGCTCTAGCCGCCGCTGTCTGGGAAGGGTCTGCGCAGTACCTGTTGCCAGCCCGTTTCGCTGGACCACCGTGGCTGGAAGGCCAAACCTGGCTCTCGACAGCCTCCCCTGCGATGCCCGTGCTTCTGGACTCGACCTCCTTATGCAGAGTTGCAGGTAGGTTCGAATCTTCTCGTCGCCAATGTTAGATCCGGGTATCTTAATGTTGTGTCCTTTCAATAATCAGACAAAGACTGCAGGGAACGATCAACAGGTGTTTACTGGATGAAGTTCAAACTGCAACTGACTGTACAGAGCGCCACTCAGGGCTTATATACAGGTGTGGTCACTGCCGGTACTACAGGATACAGGAGCTGTAAAAAGTAGTTCTCCCCCTTAAAGTTACATACACTACAGCTCTGACACAAATTTTCAGAATCTCTCTGGCCACAGGGGAGGTGCCAGATGACTGGAGGACAGCTATCGTAGTGCCATTATTCAAGAAGGGTAGTAGGAATAAACCAGGGAATTACAGGCCAGTAAGCCGAACATCAGTGGTAGGGAAATTATTGGAAGAAATTCTGAGGGACAGAATTAGTCTCCACTTGGAGAGGCAAGGATTAATCAAGGATAGTCAGCATGGCTTTATCAGGGGGAGATCATGTCTAACCAATTTGATTGAATTTTTCGAGGGGGTGACTAGGTGTGTGGATGAGGGGAGTGCAGTTGATGTGGTATACATGGACTTCAGTAAGGCTTTTGACAAAGCCCCGCATGGGAAACTGGTCAAGAAGGTAAGAGCCCATGGGATCCAGGGCAACTTTGCACATTGGATCCAAAATTGGCTTAGTGGCAGGAGGCAGAGGGTGATGGTCGAAGGTTGTTTTTGTGAATGGAAGCCTGTGTCCAGTGGTGTACCGCAGGGATCGGTGCTGGGTCCTTTGCTGTTTGTAGTGTACATTAATGATTTAGATATGAATGTAGGAGGTATGATCAGTAAGTTCGCAGATGACACCAAAATTAGTGGAGTGGTAAATAGCGAGGAGGGAAGCCTCAGGCTACAGGACAATATAGATGGGTTGGTCAGATGGGCGGAACAGTGGCAAATGGAATTTAACCCTGAAAAGTGTGAGGTGATGCATTTTGGGAGGACTAACAAGGCAAGGGAATACACAATGAATGGTAGGACCCTAGGAAGGACAGAGGATCAGAGGGGCCTTGGTGTGCATGTACATAGATTCCTGAAGGCAGCAGGACAGGTAGATAAGGTGGTTTAAAAAGGCATATGGGATACTTGCCTTCATTAGCCGAGACATAGAATATAAGAACTGGAAGGTTATGATGGAACTGTACAAAACGCTAGTTAGGCCACAGCTGGAATACTGTGTGCAGTTCTGGTCACCACACTATAGGAAGGATGTGATTGCATTGGAGAGGGTGTAGAGGAGATTCACCAGGATGTTACCTGGGCTGGAGCACTTCAGCTACGAAGAGAGACTGGACAGGCTGGGGTTGTTTTCCTTAGAGCAGAGAAGGCTGAGAGGGGACCTGATTGAGGTGTACAAAATTATGAGGGATATAGATAGGGTAGATATAAAGGAACTTTTCCCCTTAGTAAAGGGGTCAATAACCAGGGGGCATAGTTTCAAGGTAAGGGGCAGGAGGTTTAGAGGGGATTTG
This sequence comes from Somniosus microcephalus, assembly GCF_052327205.1. Lineage (NCBI taxonomy): Eukaryota > Metazoa > Chordata > Chondrichthyes > Squaliformes > Somniosidae > Somniosus > Somniosus microcephalus. The sequence continues at coordinate 53,434,798 of NC_141012.1, read as the reverse complement.
AGGAAAAACTTTTTCACCCATAGGGTGGTTTGAATCTGGAACTCACTGCCTGAAAGGGTGGTAGAGGCAGGAACCCTCACAACATTCAAGAAGCATTTAGATGAGCACTTGAAACGCCATAGCGTACAAGGCTACGGACCACGTGCTGGAAAATGGGATTAGAATAAACAGGGCTTGATGGCCGGCGCGGACACGATGGGCCAAAGGGCCTCTTTCTGTGCTGCATAACTCTATGACTATGACTCTAAGTGGAATATTTAGGTCACAGATTGTCTATGACCTAAATATTTCACTTTTTATCTCCTACTGACAAACAAGAAATCCAGGGAATTCTTGCAATGATTTAACTATTTTTATCAGTTTGCTCCTAAGTTATCAGACGTAGTCGCTCTGCTTTGTGACTTACTTAAGAAGTTGACTTTACATGGGATTGTCAGCATGAGAAGTGTCTGGAGGTGGAGAAGATCATCTCTAAAGTATTAGTGTCACAGATTAAGGAAATGGTGGGGTGGGGATCAGTCGCCATCTAGACAAAACAAACAAATCCAGGTCAGGCTCCTCAAGTCTCTGCATTTTATTTGTTTTATTTTGTCCTTTTTTTAAGGGCCAGCCACACTCTTGGTGCAAACTCTATAACCTGTATTGTATCTGTTTGTTTCTCCTATAGCACCTCCCCTAAGTAGCCTTTATTCATACATGCTGACCATCAGTGTGTTTCCCATGTCCTGTCCTTGTGATGACGATATGCTGATGGGAATGAGTCCTGTTAACTTGTCTGGCACTTCTCGCTAAGTCACCCCAGAATGCTCTGAAAATGTCTTTTGTACAGTCAGTAGGTCTTACGGTGGTTCTTTGAGTTGTCATGGTATGCGTATCAGATGCCTTGGGGGCCTGCACAAGCAATTGAAAATGAATAGGCAGCATTTTGCTCTTGTGAGCAATATTTAGAACAGGTAGTGGCTTTATATCACAGAATGTGGTATGGCTCAGAGTCATAGAGTTATACAGCACAGAAAGAGGCCCTTCGGCCCATCGTGTCCATGCCGGCCATCAAGCCCTATCTATTCTAATCCCATTTTCCAGCACTTGGTCCGTAGCCTTGTATACTATGGTGTTTCAAGTGCTCATCTAAATGCTTCTTGAATGTTGTGAGGGTTCCTGCCTCTACCACCCTTTCAGGCAGTGAGTTCCAGATTCCAACCACCCTCTGGGTGAAAAAGTTTTTCCTCAAATCCCCTCTAAACCCCCTGCCCCTAATCTTGAAAATATGCCCCCTGGTTATTGACCTCTCTACTAAGGGGAAAAGTTCCTTTCTATCTAGCCTATCTATGCCCCTCATAATTTTGTACACCTCAATCAGGTCCCCCCTCAGCCTTCTCTGCTCTAAGGAAAACAATCCCAGCCTGTCCAGTCCCTCCTCATAGCTGAAGCGCTCCAGCCCAGGTAACATCCTGGTGAATCTCCTCTGCACCCTCTCCAATGCAATCACATCCTTCCTATAGTGTGGTGACCAGAACTGCACACAGTATTCCAGCTGTGGCCTAACTAGCGTTTTGTACAGCTCCATCATAACCTCCCTGCTCTTATATTCTATGCCTTGGTTAATGAAGGCAAGGATCCCATATGCCTTTTTAACCACCTTATCTACCTGTCCTGCTGCCTTCAGGGATCTATGTACAAGCACACCAAGGTCCCTCTGATCCTCTGTCCTTCCTAGGGTCCTACCATTCATTGTGTATTCCCTTGCCTTGTTAGTCCTCCCAAAATGCATCACCTCACACTTTTCAGGGTTAAATTCCATTTGCCACTGTTCTGCCCATCTAACCAACCCATCTATATCGTCCTGTATCCTGAGGCTTCCCTCCTCGCTATTTACCACTCCATCAATTTTCATGTCATCTGCGAACTTACTGATCATACCTCCTACATTCATATCTAAATCATTAATGTGCACTACAAACAGCAAAGGACCCAGCACCGATCCCTGCGGTACACCACTGGACACAGGCTTCCAGTCACAAAAACAACCTTCGACCATCACCCTCTGCCTCCTGCCACTAAGCCAATTTTGGATCCAATGTGCCAAATTGACCAGTCTCCCATGCGGGACTTTGTCAAAAGCCTTACTGAAGTCCATGTAGACTACATCAACTGCACTCCCCTCATCCACACACCTAGTCACCCCCTCGAAAAATTCAATCAAATTGGTTAGACATGATCTCTCCCTGACAAGGCCATGCTGACGATCCTTGATTAATCCTTGCCTCTCCAAGTGGAGACTAATTCTGTCCCTCAGAATGTTTTCCAATAATTTCCCTACCACTGATGTTAGGCTCACTGGCCTGTAATTTCCTGGTTTATCCCGACTACCCTTCTTGAATAATTGTACTATGTTAGCTGTCCTCCAGTCCTCTGGCACCTCCCCTGTGGCCAGAGAGGTTCTGAAAATTTGTGTCAGAGTCCTTGCAATCTCCTCCCTTGCCTCACACAGCAGCCTGGGATACATCTCGTCTGGGCCTGGGGATTTATCCACTTTGAAGCCCGCTAAAACCATTACCTCCTCCCTCTCAATACTAATTTGTTCAAGCATATCACAATCCCCCTGGCTGATTTCTATGCCTACACCGTCCTTCTCCATAGTGAACATGGATGCGAAATATTAATTTAAAACCTCACTTACATCTTCCGGCTCTACACAAAGATTGCCACTTTGGTCCCTAATAGGCCCTATTCTTTCCCTGGTTATCCTCTTGCCCTTAATCTATATATATAAACGGATACATCTGTCTGTCTGTCTGTCTGTCTGTCTATCTGTCTGTCTGTCCTTCGGTGTGTGTCTGTCCGGCTATACACTCGAAAGTTATAGAGCGTACCTACACGTGCGTTACATCAAAAGAAAGCTTACGATTCCAAAACGGTCGTAAGTGTATTTAGGTTTCGGCCGGACAAAAATTGCGCCCGCGGTATCCAAAAAACGTTCAAAATTCCGCTCATTAGCATCTCATTATCCGCTCATTAGCAATAGAGTGACGTCGAGGTCGACCAATCGTACGCCGGGTTCCTGGCGCGTGCGGGCGGGCCCTCCTACAGTCGAGTGACGGGACGATTGACCAATCCTACGCTTCGGTGACCTGACGGCGTGTGTGGGCGGGCCTTATCGTTCTGAACCGAGGTGAGTCGCCGCCATCTTGATTCCAAACTTTTCATTTCTTTTTCCCGCTTTCTGCGTGTTTCTTTTCAAATCTACATTTCCAGCAAAAAAAAACTTGCTTTTAAAAGACAAATTGTCTTTAAAAAAAGTTAATTAATTTGTAAATCTTTTGTCTAACCTCTATAATTTTCCTACCTTTCACCGATTTTCCAGGCCTCAAAGCCTGGGTGTCTGTTGATCAGCCACGCCCGAGCTAGGCGCCTCCCATCGCGATTGACAAAAGGCCAGTGATCGCCGTCATTTTTGTGAAGGCTGGAGGGGGCGGGCCTGAGCCGAGCATCGCCACCGCTGCCATCTTAGTAAAGGCGGGCGGGGCGGGAGTCAGCGTTCGCGTCAACTTCCGCCCGGAGCGCGACTTGAGTCCGGCCGGGCCTCACGCGGTAGGTTGCGCGGCGGCGTCTCTCTGGTGTTGAAGCCGGCTCGGGCGGGGAGCAAGGCTCGGGAAGGCGGGGCTCCGGAGAGCGGGCGGGTGGGGCTCCGGAGAGCGGGAGGCCGGTGCTCAGGAGGGCGGGGCTCCGGAGAGTGGGAGGGCGGGGCTCCGGAGAGCGGGAGGGCGGGGCTCTGGAGAGCGGGCGGGCGGGGCTCCGGAGAGCGGGCGGGCGGGGCTCCGGAGAGCGGGAGGCCGGTGCTCAGGAGGGCGGGGCTCAGGCTGAGCCATGTTAGTGCGTGGGGCGGCACGGAGCTCTGCGGAGCCATCGGGTCTGCTAGCTCCCCCCCTCTGTTGTGTATGTACCTTTAAGAGAATAACTGGTCTCAGACTGCAGTACCGGCAGTGACCACCCCTGTATAAAAGGCGCTAGTAAGCCTCTGTAGTTTCAGTTTCCCGATTGACTCCTTTCAGTAAAGACTTGTTTTGTTCAACTCCTGCTGTCCGTGCCTCAATCATACACGGACATAATACTGGCAACAAGCAGATACGAACTTACCTACCTCCTGAGATCCATTCCTGCAGCGAAGTGAGCAGAGGTCGAGGCCAGAAGGAAGAAAGAAGCAGTAGAAACGGGCGTCGACCGTGGGCATCCGCCCCTGTGTTAGCGGAGTTGAAGACTGCTGGAGAAGCTGTCGAAAGCGGGGCCTGCTTCCTGTCGACGGTGCTTCAGCTAATCGGGCTGGTGGCAGGTAGTACACTGATCCTTCCTGGGCTGCGGCGGTCGTGAACTCGAGCGGGTGGCTTGCAACGGGGCCGAGCAGCGTTGTCGGGAAGAGGAGAGAGAGAGGGTGGAGCACACAGGGCGCGGCCAGTGCTACGAAGCCGGGCTGCGTATAGACCCGAGAAGAGGGAGGCAAGAGTCCCACAGGGTTGTTCCACGACGGGAAAATAATAAAAAAAAGAAATATTAAATGCGCAGGAAACTGCGAGGAGCTGCAGGTTACAACGGAAACCGCGGAAAGCAGCGCTAGCAACAGCAGGGAAGAAGGCAAAGTGCGGGAGGCGCCATTTTGTTAAATCGGGGAAGAAGGCAAAGCACGTGAGGCGCCATTTTAGATTTTCAAGATGCCAAAGACTGGCTGTATCACTGCCTTTGATAATACAATAGAGGACTGGACCACGTATGTGGAAAGAGTCGAGGTATATTGCGAGGCAAACGAAATAGCCGATGAGAAAAAGGCATCGGTATTGCGAAACTTAATGGGCGCTAGAACGTACGGCCTATTGCAGGACCTGATTACTCCCGCCAAACCGAAGGCGAAGAGTTTTAACGAAATTGTTGCTGTCCTACAGGAACACCTAAACCCTGCACTGCTGTTGATAGCAGAAAGATTTAAATTCCACAGGAGAACTCAGCATAAAGATGAGAGCAATGCTGAGTACCTTACGGAACTACGCAAGCTATCAAAGCACTGCCAGTTCGGAGCAGGACTGGCAGATACCCTACGGGACAAATTTATCTGTGGACTCCTGAGTGAAGGAACCCAGAAGAGGTTACTCTCAGAGAAAGAGCTGACGCTAGACAAGGCTTTCAGCGTGGCAGTATCGTACGAAGCAGCAGCCGGGGAGCTGCGGAAATACAACAAAAGTCACAGGAATACGGCACCCACGAAATGACACGTGGATTTGCAAAATGTTATCGCTGCGGCAGAACTAACCATGACCAGAAGGACTGCTGGTCCAAGGACAAAATATGCAGGCAATGTGGAAAGATGGGACACATTGCACGAGTTTGCAGGTCTGGGAAGAAGACCAGCGACAACAAAAAAGCTACTAAGGAACCGTACAAGAAAGTACAAAAGATGACGGACAGTAGTTCCGAAGACCAGATGAGCGATAGTGAACCCGGGAACAGGAGACTAAGCTGTCTCAAACTTCACAATGTAATCGCAAAAGAGGATCACCGAACCATTTGGGTCACCCTCACGATAGCAGGGTCCCAAGTTAAAATGGAATTGGATACAGGATCAGCGCTAACCGTCATGAATCGACGAGACTACGAGCGGCTATTCTCACACATACCCTTGAGAGAGACATCCATCGTCTTGATGACGTATACGGGGCAAAAAGTATACCCCAGAGGAAAAATAAGGGTGCCTGTCGAATACAACGGCAAGAAAATACGGAAATTGTATCTCTACATACTGCAAAATGGTGGACCACTGTTATTGGGACGTGAATGGATCAGGAAGATAAGCTTAGATTGGCACTCCATTCATGCAATGATGGTAAAAAAGATGAAGACGTCACTCCTGGACGATTGTCAACAATCTTAGCTAACGCCAAAGAGGTATTTCAACAAGAACTGGGCACTCTTAAAGGCGTAACCGCCTCGATAAAAATAGAAGAGAATGCAATTCCCAAGTTTTTCAAAGCAAGACCGGTACCATATGCAATTCGCCCAGCCGTCGAGGCAGAGCTGGAGAATCTGGAGAAGGCAGGCGTGTTGTCTAAGGTCGACTGGAGCGAGTGGGCGACACCCATCGTTCCTGTCATGAAGAAAACGTTAAGCAATAAGTCTGAGGAGCCAAGGAAGGTTCGCATCTGTGGGGATTTCAAGGTGACGGTGAACCCAGTCCTTCACACAGTACAATATCCTCTTCCAAGGATAGAAGACATCTTCGCCTCACTGTCTGGAGGGAAGCATTTTATAAAAATTGACCTAGCACAAGCATATTTGCAGACGGAGGTTGAAGAATCCTCTAGGAAGTATCGCACGATAAACACTCACAAAGGTCTTTACCAGTATCATCGATTGGTTCGGAGTAGCATCGGCTCCGGCGATATGGGAAAGAGCGATGGAACAAGCCCTGCAAGGGATTCCGGGGACTCAGTGTTACTTGGACGACATCCTTGTGACAGGTGAAGATGACAGTGAACACCTTAACAACCGAGAACAGGTGCTCACTAGACTACGGGAACATGGGCTACGAGCTAACCGCCCCAAGTGCGAGTTTTTTAAGAAACAGAAATCGTATTGTGGCCACGTGATTGATGAAGAGGGGTTACATAAGTCCCCTGACAAAATTGAAGCGGTTGTTAAGGCCCCAGCGCCTGAAAATGTGTCGCAACTGAGGTCATTCCTCGGATTGGTGAATTACTACCATAAGTTTTTGCCGAATTTGTCGATAATTCTGCACCCACTGAACGCCCTGCTACGAACGGGAGTAGCATGGAAATGGAGCAATGTCTGTAAGCGGGCCTTTCAGAAGAGTAAGGACTTAATCACTTCAAGAGAAGTATTGGCTCACTGCAACCCAGCACTGCCGATCAGACTGGCGTGTGATGCGTCTCCCTACGGCATTGGGGCGGTACTGTCACATAAATTCCTTGATGGGTTAGAGAGGCCGGTAGCTTTTGCATCACGCTCGTTAACTCCTGCCGAGCGTACCTACGCCCAGATTGACAGAGAGGCCCTCAGCCTAGTGTGCACGGTCAAAAATGTACTCTACTAACCGATCATCAACCCCTTGTCTCCATTTTCAACCCTCAGAAGGGCGTACCGATAATGACAGCACAACGGCTGCAGAGATGGTCCCTTTTCCTAGGGGCACACCAACATGACATCGAGTACAAAGGAACTAAACAGCATGGGAATGCTGATGGATTGTCGCGCCTACCGTTGCCGACGGTGGAAGAAGAAGACCTTGCAGTGGATCCAATGGAGTTATTCCACTCGACCATAGTCGAATGTCTCCCTGTGACGAATGCAAACATAGAAAAGGAAACACGGAATGACCCGACACTATCACGGGTCTATGATTTAACGGTGAAGGGATGGCCAGCACATGGCGAACCACTGCTGCCAGCATTCTCGCCGAGAAGAGAACAGCTGTCAGTGTGCAGAGGAACCTTGATGTGTGGATCCAGAGTAGTAATTCCACCTAAGTTGACGGATAGAGTGCTCAATGAGCTTCATGAGGGTCATCTGGGTGGGGTAAAAATGAAGAACTTAGCCAGAGCGTTTGTGTGGTGGCCGGGAATCGATAGAGAAATCGAAGAGATGACCAAAAGCTGTGCAGGATGCCAGAAGGTCCAAAACGCCCCACCACAAGCTCCTCTACATCCATGGGAGTGGCCCTCATCTCCATGGCAAAGGGTGCACATTGATTTTGCTGGTCCCTTCATGGACTCGATGTTTTTAATTGCGGTGGATGCACATTCAAAGTGGCCAGAGGTAATAAAAATGTCTTCAACCACCACGGAAAAAACTATCACAGTTTTACGAACCATATTCACCAGGAATGGGCTGCCTGAACAGATTTGCTCTGACAATGGACCACAGTTTGTGTCTGAAGAGTTCCAGAGGTTCTTAAAGAACAATGGTGTTAAGCATTACACATCTGCCCCATATCATCCAGCCACTAATGGATTGGCCGAGAGGTTTGTTCAAACATTCAAGAAGGCTATCAAGGCAATGTTTAATGAAGATATACCCCTACAACACAAGGTGGATAACTTCTTGTTTGCCTACCGGAATGCGACACATGCGGTTACCAACCAAACTCCAGCCATGATGTTCTTCAATCGAAGACTACGATGCCGCTTGGATTTGGTTAAGCCAAACGTCCGAAGAGATGTGGAGAACAGGCAGTTTCAGAATATGAATGAAAGGCCGACCAGGAGTTTTAAGATAGGTCAACCAGTTTTGGCCCGGGACTGCCGCACTGAGAAATGGCAGCCAGGAACAATTTGTACACGGCAAGGACCTCTCATGTATACCATGGACGTTGGAGAGAGCATTGTAAGACGCCATGCTGACCAGGTTCTAGAGTCACTGGAAAACGTCAACTCCACACCACGATCTGATACACCTGGCAATGAAATCGACGTACCAATTGCAGCTACCACAGAATCGGTGATATTGGAAGCAGATGAACCAAACAACGACATTGATCCCGACTCAACCTTGCCAGAAGAACCTGATACCCCAAAGAGGCGTTATCCAGACAGAATCAGGAAGCCTCCTCAAAGACTGAACTTATAATTGCTTAAACTTAACCAATGTATCTAGCAACCGTAATTGTGATTGTAATTAGTTATCATTTAGTTGTTAAATGAATGTTATGTACTGTTTATCTAAAAGGGGAGGAATTGTTGTGTATGGACCTTTAAGAGAATAACTGGTCTCAGACTGCAGTACCAGCAGTGACCACCCCTGTATAAAAGGCGCTAGTAAGCCTCTGTAGTTTCAGTTTCCCGATTGACTCCTTTCAGTAAAGATTTGTTTTGTTCAACTCCTGCTGTCCGTGTCTCAATCATACACAGACATAATACCCTCCCTTTCTCCCCCCACACCCCCCTCCCCTCCCCTCCCCTCTTCCTCCCCCCCTCCCCTCCCCCCTCCCCTCCCCCCTCACCCCCCTCCTCTCCCCCCCTCCCCTCCCCCCTCTCCCCCACACCCCCCACACCACCCTCCCACCCCACCCCCCCTCCCCTCCCCTCCTCATTCCCCCCTCCCCTCCCCCCATTCCCCCCGCCCCTGCCCCCCATTCCTCCCCTCTCCCCCCATTCCCCCCCTCTCCCCCCTCCCCTCCCCCTCTCCTCCCCCTCCCCTCCCTCCCCCTCCCCTCCCCCTCCCCCCACCCCCACCCCCTCCCCCCTCCCCCTCCTCCCCACCCCCACCCCCTCCCCCCCTCCCCCCAGTCACTCTCTCTCTTCCCCCAGTCGCTCTCTCTCTTCCCCCCAGTCGCTCGCTCTCTCTCTCTCTTCCCCCCAGTCGCTCGCTCTCTCTCTCTCCCCCTCAGTCGCTCGCACTCTCTCTCTCCCCCCCAGTCACTCGCTCTCTCTCTCTCTCCCCCCCAGTCGCTCACTCTCTCTCTCTCCCCCCCAGTCACTCGCTCTCTCTCTCTTCCCCCCAGTCGTTCACTCTCTCTCTCTCTCTTCCCCCCAGTCACTCTCTCTCTCTCTTCCAACAACAACATTCCCTCAAAAATCCCCTCGGCTCCGCCGGGCACTTTAGCTAGTATATACTTATATAAAACGCCTTGGGATTTTCCTTTATTTTGCCCGCCAGTGTTTTTCATTCCCCATCTTCGCTCTCCTAATTTCTTTCATCAATTTTCAACAGTGTCTCATGCAGTGCTCATGAAGAAGCCGGAATCTAAGGAAGTACATGGCAAAGTTTTTGGAACCAACTGGAACATGTACTACATCTTGCAGGCGTGCACTGGAGAGTGAAGTAGTTGACTCAGAGACTAGGGTCCTGAATTTAAATAAAGGAAACTATGATGGTATGAGGCGCGAGTTGGGTAGGATTGATTGGGGAATATTACTCAAAGGGTTGATGGTGGATAGGCAATGGCAAACATTCAAAGATCGCATGGATGAACTACAGAATTTGTTCATCCCTGCATGGCATAAAAATAAAACAAAAAAGGTGACTCAACCGTGGCTAACAAAGGAATTTAGGGATAGCATAAGATCCAAGGAGAGGACATATAAATTTGCCAGGAAAAGCAGTAAACCTGAGGATTGGGACCAGTTTAGGATTCAGCAAAGGAGGACAAAGGGATTAATTAAGAGGGGGAAAATAGAGTATGAGAGTAAGCTTGCAGAGAACATAAAAACTGACTGTAAAAGCTTTTATAGATATGTGAAGAGAAAAAGATTGGTGAAGTCAAGCGCAGGTCCCTTGCAGTCAGAATCAGGGGAATTTATAATGGGGAACAAAGAAATGGCAGACCAATTAAATACATACTTTGGTTCTGTCTTCACAAAGGAGGACACAAATAACCTCCCAAAGATGTCGGGGAACATAGGGTCCAATGAGAGGGAGGAACTGAAAGAAATCAGTATTTGTAGTGAAATGGTGTTAGGGAAATTGATGGGATTGAAGGCCGATAAATCCCCAGGGCCTAATAATCTACATCCTAGGGTACTTAAGGAAGTGGCCCTAGAAATAGTAGATGCATTGCTGGTCATCTTCCAAAATTCTATAGATTCTGGAACAGTTCCCATGGATTGGAGGGTAGCTAATGTTACCCCACTATTCAAAAAAGGTGGCAGAGAGAAAACGGGGAACTATAGACCGGTAAGCCTGACATCGGTAGTGGGGAAACTGCTAGAGTCTGTAATGTATATACCTTTAAGGGGGGAACTATCTTTTACAGCTCATGTATACTGCAGTACCGGCAGTGACCACACCTGTATATAGCACTGAGTAGTAATCTGTACAGATCAGTTCCCGTGTGAGCCACGTTGAGTAAACACCTGTTGTACCATTCTCCTGCAGTCTGTGTCTTATTATACACAGACACAACATTGGCGACAAGGCAAGTTCGAACCTACCTGCAACTCTGCATCACCTCCCGGGGATTCGTTCCTGGAGATCAGTGGATTGGAGGTCAAGGCCAGAGACTCGGGCGTCGACCACGGGCAACCGCCCAGTCATCCAGCAGAGACTCGAGAAATGCGGGGGAGGCTGTCGAGAGCCAGGCTTGGCTTTCCAGTCGAGGTGGTCCAGCGAAACGGGCTGGCAACAGGTAGTGCGCAGGCCCTTCCCGGACAGCGGCGGGCTAGAGCCCGACCGAGCGGCACAACAAAGGGCCGAGCAGCATCGACGGGGGAGAGAGAGAGAGGGCAGAGCGCACAGGGCACAGCCGGTGTTCAGGGGCTGAGCAGCGTCGAAGAGAGGGAGAGAGAGATGCGCAGAAACCCGCGAGGCGCCGCCATTGCCACGAGGACCGCCGAGAGCGGCTTTGGCAGCAGTGCAGGAGAAGCGCGTGAAACCTACAGGGTGCCGCCATTGCCACGAGAACCGCCGGGAGCGGCGTTGGCAGCAGCGGGGAAGGAAGGAAAGCGCAGGAGACGCCATTTTAAGGCATTGGGAGACGCCATTTTAAACCACACCCAAAATGCTGAAGAGTAGCAGTATCACCGCGTTTGACAATGAAGTCAAAGATTGGACTACATATGTCGAACGAATAGAGGTATACTGCAAGGCAAATGAGGTGTCAGATGACAAGAAAGTGCCGGTATTGTTAAATTTAATGGGTGCAAAGATGTATGGTTTATTACGAAATCTAGTAACCCCAACGAAGCCAATGGAAAAGAGTTTTGAAGACATAGTAACGATACTACAGGAACATTTAAACCCCACACCGCTGCTGATAGCAGAAAGATTCAAGTTTCACAAACGGAACCAGCATAAGGATGAAAGCAATGCTGATTATTTAACAGAACTGCGCAAACTATCGAAACACTGCCAGTTTGGAGCGGGACTGGCAGATGCCTTAAGGGACAAGTTTGTGTGTGGGCTTCAAAGTGAAGGAACCCAGAAACGGCTTTTATCTGAAAAGGACCTTACACCGGAAAAGGCTTTCAGCATTGCGGTGTTATATGAAGCAGCAGCACGGGGCGCTGCAGAGATACAACAGAGACCGCAAGAATATGGCACAAACGAAATGTCATATAGAACAGAGAAGTGCTATCGCTGTGGCAGAACAACACACGACTAGAATGATTGCTGGTTCAAAGACAAAGTGTGAAGGCAGTGTGGAAAAGTAGGACACATAGCACGAGTCTGCAGGTCGGGAAAGAAAACCAGCAATAAGAAACCTACCAAAGAAAAGTACAAGAAGGTACATAAGATGACGGAGAATAGTTCAGACGAACAAAAGAGTGATAACGACTCCGAAAGCAGGGAACTGAGTTGTCTGAAACTGCATAATGTGATCACAACGGAGGATCACCGAACCATTTGGGTCACTCTCAAGATAGCAGGAGTCCAGGTAAAGATGGAATTGGACACAGGATCAGCCCTAACAGTCATAAACTGACAGGACTACGAGCGGCTATTCTCACACATACCCTTGAGAGACACAAAAATTATTTTGAAGACGTACACGGGGCAAAAAGTCTACCCCAAAGGAAAAATAAGGGTGACCGTTATATATAACGGTAAGGAACCACCAAAACTAGACCTGTATGTATTGCAAGATGGAGGACCACCATTACTGGGATGTGAATGGATCCGGAAAATACAACTGGATTGGCATTCCATACAGGCACTGACTGTGGCTGACAAAAAGGATGACGACGTCACACCTGGGCGACTGTCAAAGATCCTAACTGATGTGAAAGAAGCGTTCCAGCAAGGACTTGGAACACTAAAAGGCATGACAGCGACGATTAAAATTGAAGAAAACGCAAGCCCAAAACTTTTTAAGACCTTATGCGATCCGCCCAGCCGTCGAAGCCGAGCTGGAGAGTCTGGAACGTTCAGGTGTACTGTCCAAGGTAGACTGGAGCGAGTGGGCTACACCCATTGTCCCTGTGGTGAAAAGGTCGTTGAGCAGCATGCCTGGGGAACCAAGGAAGGTTCGCATCTGTGGGGACTTTAAGGTAACATTGAACCCGGTCCTTCACACCGTACAATATCCACTTCCGCGGATTGAAGATATTTTCGCCTCGCTATCTGGAGGGAAACGCTTCACTAATATTGATCTGGCCCAGGCGTATCTGCAAATGGAGGTAGAAGAAGCATCAAAAAAATACCTCACAATCAACACCCATAAAGGTCTCTACCAATACAACTGGCTGGTATTCGGGGTAGCATCAGCTCCGGCCATTTGGCAGAGGGCAATGGAACAAGTCCTGCAAGGGATCCCAGGGACCCAGTGTTATTTGGACGACATCCTGGTCACGGGCAAAAATGACAGTGATCACCTTGCCAACCTGGAGCAGGTGCTCACTAGATTGCAGGAATATGGGCTCCGAGCTAACCGCCCCAAATGCAAGTTTTTTAGAAAACAGATCTCGTATTGTGGCCACGTTATCGATAAAGAGGGGTTACTTAAGTCCCCAGAGAAGATTGAGGCAGTGGTCAAGGCTCCAGCACCGGAAAATGTGTCACAACTGAGGTCGTTCCTCGGGCTGGTAAACTACTACCATAAGTTCTTGCCAAATTTGTCTACAATACTACACCCACTGAACACCCTACTGCAAACTGGGGTGCCATGGAAGTGGAGTGACGAATGTAGACGAGCTTTTCAGAAGAGCAAAACACTAATCACATCGAAAGAGGTACTGGCCCATTACAACCCGGCATTACCAATTCGGTTGGCATGTGATGCGTCACCCTACGGCATTGGAGCGGTGCTGTCGCACAAATTCTCGGACAGCTCAGAGAGGCCAATAGCCTCTGCATCACGATCACTAACCTCAGCCGAGCGTAACTACGCCCAGATTGACAGGGAGGCCCTCAGCCTAGTGTGGGGAGTGAAAAAGTTCAATCACTATCTGCACGGGCAGAAATTCACCTTGCTGACTGATCACCAGCCTCTTGTCTCCATTTTTATTCCGAAGAAGGGCGTTCCGGTGATGACTGCGCAACGACTACAAAGATGGTCACTTTTTCTAGGGGCGCACCACTATGAGATTGAATATAAGGGCACGAAACAGCATGGAAATGCTGATGGGCTATCACGCCTGCCACTGCCTACTGCAGAGGAAGCACCAGCAGTGGATCCTGTCGAAATATTCCATTCGACTATAGTTGAATACCTACCGGTAACTAACGCTTGTATCGAAAAGGAAACCCAAAATGACCCGACACTGTCTCGGGTATATGATTTGATGGTGAAGGGATGGCCGGCACATGGCGACTCACTGTTGCCAGCATTCTCGACAAGGAGAGAACAGCTGTCAGTGTGCCGGGGGACCTTGATGTGTGGATCCCGAGTGGTAATTCCACCCAAGTTAAGGGATAGAGTGCTCAATGAGCTTCATGAGGGTCATCTGGGAGGGGTAAAAATGATAAGCCTAGCCAAGGCTTATGTGTGGTGGCCGGGAATCGATAAACAAATTGAGGACCTGACCAAGAGCTGCTCAGGATGCCAGAAAGTCCAAAATGCACCACCACTACACCCATGGGAGTGGCCCTCATCTCCATGGCAACAGGTGCATATTGATTTTGCTGGTCCATTCATGGACTCAATGGTTTTAATAGCCGTGGATGCGCACTCGAAATGGCCTGAGGTCATCAAAATGTCCTCCACCACCACGGAGAAAACTATTGCAGTCCTACGGACCATTTTTGCCAGGAATGTCTTGCCAGAACAGATTTGCTCCGACAACGGACCACAGTTTGTGTCCGAAGAGTTCCGGAGGTTCTTGAAAAAGAATGGGGTAAGGCATTACACATCCGCCCCGTATCATCCAGCCACAAATGGATTGGCTGAGAGGTTAAGAAGGCAATAAAGGCTATGTACAATGACAACATTCCGCTGCAGCACAAGGTGGACAATTTCCTGTTCGCCTACTGGAATGCGACACATGCAGTCACCAACCAGGCCCCAGCCATGATGTTCTTTAACCGAAGGTTAAGATCTCGCCTGGATTTACTCAGGCCAAATGTACGAAGAGATGTTGAGAGTAAGCAATTCCAGCACATCCATGAGAAGCCAACAAGGAGCTTCATAGAAGGGCAACCAGTCTTGGCCCGCGACTTCCGAACAGAAAAATGGCAGCCAGGAACGATACGCACACGGCAGGGCCCACTAATGTACACAGTGGACATTGGGGAGAGCATCGTGAGACGCCACGCTGACCAGATCCTAGAGTCACAGGAACAAGTCAACCCCATGCCTCGCCCATACATACCTGGTGATGAACCCGACGTACAGGTTGCATCTACCCCAGAAACAGTAGCATCGGAAGTTGATGAACCAACCGACGACAGGGGGCCAGAATCGCCTCCGCACCAAGAGCAAGACACTCGGGAAAGGCGCTATCCAGAAAGGATCAGGAAGCCTCCCCAAAGACTGAATTTATAAATAGACTATTTTCAGCTAATGTTGCATGTTAAAAGTGTTAATTGTAATTAGTTTGATATTTAATTGTTAAATGAGTGTATGGTACTGTTAATCTAAAAGGGGAGGAATTGTAATGTATATACCTTTAAGGGGGGAACTATCTTTTATAGCTCATGTATACTGCAGTACCGGCAGTGACCACACCTGTATATCGCACTGAGTAGTAATCTGTACAGATCAGTTCCCGTGTGAGCCACGTTGAGTAAACACCTGTTGTACCGTTCTCCTGCAGTCTGTGTCTTATTATACACAGACACAACAGAGTCCATTATAAAAGATGTAATAGCAGAGCACTTGGAAAACAGTGACAGGATCGGACAAAGTCAACATGGATTTACAAAAGGTAAATCATGCTTGACTAATCTACTGGAATTTTTTGAGGATGTAACTGGTAGAATAGATAAGGGAGAACCAGTGGATGTGGTGTATTTGGACTTTCAGAAGGCTTTCAATAAGGTCCCGCATAAGAGATTAGCGTGTAAAGTTAAGGCACATGGGATTGGGGGCAAGGTACTGACTTGGATATAGAACTGGTTGGCAGACAGGAAGCAAAGAGTTGGAATAAACGGGTCTTTTTCCGAGTGGCAGGCAGTGACTAGTGGGGTACCGCAGGGATCAGTGCTAGGACCCCAGCTATTCACAATATATATTAATGATCTAGATGAGGGAACTAGATGTAATATCTCCAAATTTGCAGACAACACAAAGCTGGGCGGGCGTGTGTGCTGTGAGGAGGATGCCGAGAAACTCCAGTATGATTTGAACAGGTTGGGTGATTGGGCAGAAGCATGGCAGATGCAGTATAATGTGGATTAATGCGAGGTTATCCACTTTGGTGGCAAAAACAGGAAGGCAGATTATTATCTGAACGGCAATAGATTGGGAAAAGAGGAAGTGCGATGAGACCTGGGTGTCCCTGTGCACCAGTCGCTGAAGGTAAGCATGCAGGTGCAGCAGACGGTTAAGAAGGCAAATGGTATGTTGGCCTTCGTAGCGAGAGGGTTCGAGTACAGGAACAAGGATGTCTTGCTGCAGTTGTACAGGGCCTTGGTGAGACCACATCTTGAGTATTGTGTGCAGTTTTGATCTCATTGAATGGCGGAGCAGGCTCGATGGGCCGAATGGCCTACTCCTGCTCCTATCTTCTATGTTTCTATTTCTTTCCAAAGAGGAGTAAGGCATTGTCCACTGTCACCCATCTTATTTGATTCTTCATAAATGATGTGGCTGAGACCCGTTAGGGTACTGCATTCAGTTCTGGGCACCACACCTCAGGAAGGATATAGTGATCATGGAGGGGGTGCAGCACAGATTCACCAGAATGATACCGGGGCTAAAAGGGTTAAATTATGAGGATAGTTTGCAGAGACTAGGCGCTGAATTTTAACGCAGCCGACAGGCGGGCTTTTAGGCGTGCGGGGGGTTAAAATCACAAAACCTGGGGGTCGAGACTCCACCCCCCCCGCCTGGTTCCTGCCTCCACGTCATTTTAACCTAGGTGTGTCTGATTGACCCGAATCAGCCCCGCCTACAATAGGCGGGACTGGTCTTTAGGGCCCTTAAACAGCACTGATTGGCCTTTATAATCCCATTTTAACAGGCCCTTGCCTGTTTAACCCTTTTCCCATGTAAAACGCGCCTGGTGGGGATCATGCCTGTGAAACCTGGCGTGAACACTATTGGCTTGCTGACTATCAGCTGCAGGTCCAACATTAAAGAGGATATTTGATCAGTCATCATTTGCAGGTGGCAGGACTTTGTTGTCTCAGGTCTGGGGCAACTTTTACCAGGCCTAACCACACCTGTGGAAGGTTGGAGCCTCACACCCATCTCCAGTGTGACCTCCTGGGAAACCCCTCTCGCCACCTTCATTCAGCGCTTCCTCAACGGAGGCATATACCAGAAGCATGGGAGGCCTTTTTTTCCTTTCCCTCTTGGCATTAGAGGACCTGCAGCCTCATTCCCGAAATGACACACGCCACAACTGCAGAAGTTGCCATCAGAATTTTTATGAAAAACACACAGCTGATGGCATTTTCACAAAATACACAGCATTTCACCCAAGTGACTACCCTTGTGACTATTTGTACTTTATTTTCCTCTTACGCGTGCTCCTACGTAGTGCTTCCCCTGTGGCTTCAGCAGATGTGGAGGCCCCTTGCTCACTTTCCTGCTGCTCCTGTCTTGACACCTTTGGCGGGCGTCCTCTGGGATGGCGAGCCTGTGAGGGCTCACCAGCAGTCTGCTGCTCCTGCGGATGTGTAGGGGTTGAGACCTCTATCTCCGTTGGGTGTGTACTCCGGTGGGGCTCTGACCGAGGGCTCTGCAGTGGCATGGAAGTGTGAGTGCTTGGAGAGGAGCCCCCACTTCCTTGAGGTCTGCCACCAACCTCCCTCTCATGGGTCAGCTCCCCCTCAGTGCCTGCAAGTGGCTTGAGAGCAGCTTGTTGCACATCAGGGGGGCCATGGGGACCCATATCTACAATGGCAGTCCTACTCAGAAGGATTTCCATGAAGGTCTGGTTTCTCTGTTCAATAGATGCCCATCGCTCCTCAAGAGATGTCATTCTATTCTGAACACTCACCCTTTCCATACCTTGGCGACTAACCTCCTCCATGGCCGTAGCCCTCCTCTGCTCTACCGTAGCCAGCCTTACCACATAGGTATCCATCCTTTCCGTGTTGATGCGTTCTTGTGCCAATGACTCCACAAAGGCTCTGCTCATGTTCGCTGTGGACTCCTCCATTCGCTCCACACTCGCAGCGACCCTGGAGACAAAACCTGCCAGAGACTCCTGCATCTGTGCATGGAGTTCCATCACCTCTGATCTTACGGATGGGCCCAGAGGCAGAGGGTTGACATGCAGCTGAGCCGAGCTGGCAGAGTCCTGCGCCCTCCGACGAGGATTCTCCACTGCTGTCCCTGTCTCCACAATCTGCTGATGCTCACTTGTGAGCTGTGATACACCAGATGACAACTCGACTCTATGTCCCGAAGGTCCCACCGAGGTGTGAGTGTCTGCACTGGTGCTGGGTGCGCTTATTTCTGTTGACGCTGCGCCCTCAGAGGTTGCAGATTCCTCTGAGGAGTCTGGCTGCTCAGGCTCTTCCTCCTGCACAGTGGGGACGGGGGCTCTCGATGGTCCTGTGGGGGAGTCAAGGTAAAAGTTAGAGATGTGGTGCCAAGGTTACATGCACATTGCATTCTGCAGATGATCATAAGTCCATATGATGTAGCTTCAGAATCATTATCAGCGACTCATGCAATGCCAATGAGAGAGATGGAAAACTATTCTGTCACCAGCTTGCGGGGATGCTCCTGCCTGTCCTTCCCCCAACGTCCACATCTCGGTCAGCCCCGGCAATCTCCAGGACACCTTCCTCCCAGGGGGTGAGCTGGGCTAATGAAGGTGGCCCTCCTCCTGTCCTGGCTCGCTCTCTCCTGTTGTGAGCTCTCTTTTCCTGCAATGAGGGAGACAAGTGGAGGTTGAGTGAGAATGAAGGAGTATGTGCAGAGATTGTATAGCATAGATACTTAGAAGGAGACAAAGATGGAGTGAGGTTGCAATACCAAGGGCCCTCCCTGTGTGTTGTCAGTTGTGTTCAAAGCATCAGAGTGAGAGGGAGTGTGAGGGCTGCATGGTGGCATAGTTCTGTAAATGTGAGCATAGAGAGAGAGGGAATGGCTAAGGGTGCATGGATGTGAGTGTCTAGTGGGATGTGCAGGAAGAGATTGCTAAAGCTGAGTGCTGGTAAGGAAAGGCAATGGGGATCAGATTGAGGGTGATGGAAACATCATACAGTACTTACTTTTCCAGTGAGAAGAAGGTCATGGAATCTTTTCCTGCACTGCAACCACGTTCTTCGTGTGAGCCCCAAGCAGTTGACTTGACCTGCCACCTGTAGCCACACAGCCTTGGTCTGGCTGGGAGGCCTCTTCCTCCCTGAAGAAGGGAACAGGACCTCCCTGTGGGCCCTAGCACCATCCAGCAATGCCTGCAGTGAAGCCTCATCAAACTTGGGGGCAGATCTGGCCCTCCCGCTGGCCGTTGCTCCTGCAGGCTCCTGTGCCATTCTAATGGTGAAGTTTGGGAGCCTGCAGAGGAAGCAAGGCGGACCTTAAAAGCAGCAGCGATGATGATGTCATATTCTGCGACTTTCTGACTGGAAATACTCAATTGCCAAGGCTTCCCACACGCTGGAAATCAATGGGCCAATTGAGTTAAAATTGCATCACTCTCATAGACCCATTTAGAATCGTGTGGGAATCACTAAATTCGGGGAACCCGCCAATTCCCCGCACCCGAGATAAAATCGACCCCTAGGCTTCTATTGTCTTGCGTATAGAAGATTAAGGGGTGATCTAATTGAAGAGTTTAAGATGATTAGTAGAGTTGATAGGGCAGAGAGAGAGAGAAACCATTTCCTCTGGTGGCGAGTCCAGAACAAGCAAGCATAGTCTTAAAATGAGAGCTCGGCCATTTAGGGGTGATGTCAGGAAGCACCTCTTCACACAAAGGGTAGTGGAAGTCTGGAACACTCTCCTTCAAAAAGCTGTTGAGGCTGGAGGTTAATTGAAAATTTCAAAACTGAGATTGACAGAATTTTGTTAGGGAAACGTATTAAAGGTTACGGAACCAAGGCGGGCAAATGGAGTTAAGATACAGATCAGCCATGATCTAATTGATCATGGTGGAAAAGGCTGGGGAGGTTGAATGGCCTCCTCCTGATCCTCTATGTTCAGTAACATCTTCATAGGTATTATTGTGTTGCTGCCGGATTCGCTTAGGAATCTAGAATTAGTTTGGCATCAAAAAAGTCTCCAACGCTAGAAAATGCATCAAAAAGTGTAAAAAATGAAAATTTCCTGGAGGAGCATGTTACACATCCCCATAGGAAATAAATGTTATGCCTTCAGAGCTCACTTTCCCATCAAAATTTCTAATTGCACCACTGCAACAACCACACTTGTATGCACATTAGTTTAGTTCCCCTCTAATACAACTGATGGAATATTAAGTATGTCTGCAGCTTTATTCATGACAAGTTCACGTCCCACTGCGCTCTCGTTTTCTTGACTGCCGTAGGTGAGCTCATTGGGTTTGTTTTCACAGAAAAACAAACTGAATTGCAGAATTTGATCCTAAAACAGGAATAAAAATCCTAAAATCCAATGTAATAAAAATGAAGTTTACTTAAGCGTCAGCTTTTGTAAAATCCAAGTTTTGAAGAAGGGTTCGACCCGAAACGTCAACTCAAATTTCTCTCCACGGATGTTGCCTGACCTGCTGAGTTTTTCCAGCATTTTCTGTTATTTCGGATTTCCAACATCTGCAGTATTTTGCTATCTTGCTCTTTTATTTAGTTCACCCTGGATGTTGTGCTTTCCAGGCATGGCCCTGCATCTTGATCCAAGACCAAGCTGTGTGATGGATTAGCGGAAAGAAGGGGGAAATGGTTGCAGGAAGGGCAATATTGAGTCAAGGCTCTTTGTCCAGTTGGTGTAGCTGGAATCCTCACTTTCAGTCACTTCCGCTTTTTGCCACAATCTATCTCAAAGCTTGGTCATAGATCTCTCAGATCAGCTCTCTCTCTCTCTTCCCCCTCCCCTGGCTCGCTCCCTCTCTCCCTCTATCTCCCGGGCTCTCCCTCCCTCTCAGGGGCCCTCTAGCTCATCCCCCACCCATCCTTCTGCCGGGCTCTCTCTCTCTCTACCTCTCTCCCCTAACACGGCTATCCCAGGCTCTCTCTCCCTCCCCCCTCTCCCGGACTCTTTCTCTCAATCTATCCCCTCTCTCCCCTCATCATCGGGCTCTCTCTCTCTCTCTCTCTCTCCCTCCCCCCACCCTCCTCTCTCTCTCTCTCTCTCTCCCTCCCCCCCTCCCCCCGCTCTCCCGAGATCTTTCTCTCCCCCCCTGTCCCAGGCTCTCTCTCTCCCCCCTATCCCAGGCTCTCTCTCTCTCTCCCCCACTATCCTGGGCTCTCTCGCCCTCTCTCTCTCTCCCCCCTATCCCGGGCTCTCTCTCTCTCCCTCTCCCCCCCCCGCCAAAACCCGGGCTCTCTCTTTCTCCCCCCTATCCTGGGCTCTCTCTCTCTCTTTCCCCCACTATCCCGGGCTCGTTCTCTCTCCCTCTCCCCTATCCCGGGCTCTCTCTCTCTCCCCCCTATCCCGGTGTGTGTGTCTCTCTCTCCCTCTCCCTCTCCCTCCCTCTCCTGCATCCCCCACGCCCCCTATCCGGGGCTCTCTCTCTCTCTCTCCACCACCCCCCCCCACTGTAATGATCAATAACATGTCATTCTTTCGTGGACACTAGGTGGAGCCGTAGAGCTGTGTAGAGCTGTATATAGCTGTATGTATATTATTAAGACTACACTACCCAGCTGTATGTATATTAAGACTACATTACCCATGAGGCACTAGGCTACCACAAGGCAGCAGTCAAGATGGAAGCCTCTACAGATACTGTACCTAGTCCACATGTGCTCAGTAAAAGGTCTAGCAAAAGCTAGCTGTGTTTATAATAAGAATGTCTATTTATTAATGAACATAAGATGGTACCAGGATGGTGAAGATCTGCTGAAAATTGTGAAAAACGACATGGAGAATTTGAAGCCACCAGAGCGTTTGAAACTCACAGGAAATATCGACTACAATTGGCAGACCTTTAAACAACAATTCGAACTCTACATTGCAGCCATCGGATTCGGTACGAAGCCAGACGCAAGGAAGATAGCATTGCTGCTTACGGTTGCAGGCCCACAGGCGATAGAGGTATTTAATACATTTGTATTTAATCCAGAGGAGAACAGAGAAAAATTAGAAGATGTGCTAAAAAAATTTGATGCACATTGCTCTCTCAAAAAGAATGAGACGTATGAAAGATACATCTTCCGTTCTCGGACACAGCAACAAAATGAGACTTTTGATAGCTTTATAACGGATCTGAAACTGAAAGCACAGACATGTAATTTCTCTGAGCTGAAATCATCCATGATTCGTGACCAGATTGTGTTTGGTATTCATGATAAAAAAGTCAGGGAACGTCTGTTGAGAGAAACCGAACTAAATTTGGAAAATGTGGTGAAAATATGCCAAGCCAGCGAGCTAGCTCGAAAGTACGCGAAGACTTTCAGTGAAATCAATAATGATGCGATTGTAATGAGTGATAATGCTGCTGTCGGTGCTGTGTCCTACAAGGGGAAGAAACGTGGGCAGAACAGAAATGAAAAGCAATCGGAGGATGAAATTTTTAATTGTAAACGCTGTGGTTACAAACACCAGTTAAGACAATGCCCAGCGTTTGGAAAAATATGCACAAAGTGTAATGGAAAGAATCACTTTGCCAAACAATGCTTTTCAAAAGTAAAAACAACGAAAGGGCAACAAGTTAATGTGATTGAGGACACTGATTTAAGTGAGACATTTTTTGTAGGAATGGTGTCATGTGACGATATCAAAAAAGATACAGAAAATGTGCAGCCCTCAGAAATGGACAATGCTGAACATAAAGTCAATGCAGTAAAAGTGGACAAATGGATGATCCCACTGCAGGTAAATGGAGCATTAGTTACCTTGAAACTAGACACTGGGGCAAAAGCAAACTTAATCAGTATGAGTGACATTAACAATATGAAAGAAAAGCCCAAAATACAGAAAAGGCCAGTACTACTGAAAGACTATAATGGACAGAAAATAGATAGCTTCGGTGTATGCAGACTTAAAGTGACAGTCAAAGACAAAGTGCATCATCTCATGTTTTCTGTTGTGGCTGAAAGACTTGATTCGATACTGGGTGACAAAGCTTGTGAAGACTTAGAACTGGTCAAGAGAGTCTACCGTATAAACTGTGCCATAAGCAGACCAGATGACTCAGGTGATGAAGCAGAGAGCCCATCAAGGATGAAAAGGCCAAAGGGTATCCATGTCTTTAAAAAGCCTAGTTTCTCCAAGAAGAAAGAAAAAGACTTTAAGGTCAAAGAGAAGCCAAAGGAAGAAAAGCACAAAGAGGAAAAACACAAGGAGAAAAAGTCCAAAGAAACAACCGCAGCAGATGTTGTTAAGCAGTGGAAAGAGAAAAAGAAAAAGAAGAAGCCTGCACCAGAGCAGGAAGCAGTTCCGGTGGATACTCCTTCTTCCCTCAGGCCAATCTTTGGTGTTCCATTAGCCGAGGCTGCTGAGAGGACTATGCTGTATGATGGGATCCAGCTGCCAGCAGTTCTTCGAGAGTGCATTGACTACATTGAGAGTTATGGCATGAAGAGTGAAGGAAACACTGAAACCCTCTCCAAGCAAAGATCGCAAGGAGACCTCGATCTATACAAGAGCAGATCGATGACAATGCCGAAACTGCATCTTGTCATTCACCGCCAGAACAATCTCATGAAGACACATCAGACTTACCCGTGTTGAGAAGATCCACACATGAAGTAAAAAAGCCTGATAGACTTAATCTTTGAGTACAATGTAAAGCTTTGAAAATGTGTTGACTGTTTTGAAAATGTTTATGTTTATAGAGCACTAACAAAAGTGTTACTGATATTATCTTTATTGTTTTCTTTAAAGTTGATTGATATTGATTTTGTTAAACCTCAAAGAAAGGGGGATGTAATGATCAATAACATGTCATTCTATAGTGGACACTAGGTGGAGCCGTAGAGCTGTGTAGAGCTGTATATAACTGTATGTATATTAAGACTACACTACCCAGCTGTATGTATATTAAGACTACATTACCCATGAGGCACTAGGCTACCCACAAGGCAGCAGTCAAGATGGAAGCCTCTACAGATACAGTACCTAGTCCACATGTGCTCAGTAAAAGGTCTAGCAAAAGCTAGCTGTGTTCATAATAAGAATGTCTATTTATTAATGAACATAAGACCCACCTCCTATCCCGGGCTCTCTCTCTCTCTCTCTCTCTCCCCTATCTCGGACTCTCTCTCTCTCTCTCTCTCCCCCCCCCCATCCCGCGTTCTCTCTCTCTCTCTCTACCCTATCCCGGACTCTCTCTCTCTCTCTCTCCCCCCTATCCCGGGCTTTCTCTCTCTCCCCCCTATCCTGGGCTCTCTCTCTCTCCCCCCTATCCCGGTGTGTGTGTCTCTCTCTCTCTCTCCCCCCTATCCCGGGCTCTCTCTCTCTCCCCCCTATCCCGGGCTCTCTCTCTCTCCCCCCTATCCCGGTGTGTGTGTCTCTCTCTCCCTCTCCCTCTCCCTTCCTCTCCCTCCCTCTCCCTCCCTCTCCTGCACCCCCCCCTATCCGGGGCTCTCTCTCTCTCTCTCCACCACCCCCCCCACCTCCTATTCCGGCTCTCTCTCTCTCTCTCCCCCCCCTATCCCGGGCTCTCTCTCTCTCCCCCCTATCCCGGGCTCTCTCTCTCTCTCTCTCCCCCCTATCCCAGGCTCTCTCTCTCTCTCTCCTCCCTATCCCAGGTCTCTCACTCTCTCTCCCCCCCCATCCCGGGTCTCTCTCTCTCTCTCTCCCCCCCATCCCGGGTCTCTCTCTCTCTCTCCCCCCCATCCCGGGTCTCTCTCTCTCTCTCTCTCCCCTCTATCCCGGGCTCTCCCTCTCTCTCTCCCCCCTATCAATTCAATTCAATTCAATTCAATTCAAATTGCTTTATTGGCATGACAAGATACATCTTATGTTGCCAAAGCACAGAAATACATGTATGATTGACCACATAAACACCGATCTAGACATACAGTGTATAGACAAGTATACCCATGTATACATAGATATATGCACATATAACATGCATATAATCTTTTCTTAGATTTAATGTGTCACTGGTTGTCCCTCTGCTTGTGGCAAGCTGTAACATAGTTTGCCGCTATAGTTACGCATTTTCTCTGTTCCACCAATAGATATGGAAGTTTTTGGAGGTCATTCAAATTTTTGAATTCAGGGCATATTTTTGTGAATTTTGGGTAGAAATTCTCCCTCATGTCCTGATAGTTTCCGCAAGTTGTGAGGAAGTGCATCTCTGTCTCCACCACTCCGTGACTGCAGTGAGAGCATATCCTGTCCTCTCTTGGCAGCCGGGTCTGCCTGTGTCTGCCTTTTTCGATGGCCAGGCTATGTTCACTAAGTCTGTACATTGTCAAGGTTTTTCTCAGTTTGCTATCCTTTACCATGGTCAGGTATTCAGCCATGGTGTATTGTCTGTTTAGGGCCAAATAGCACTCGAGTTTGTTTTGGGTTTTTGTCGTTTCTGTCCAATAGGTCAAGTATTTTTCCTTTTGTTTAGTGATAATTGTGTTGGGTTGAATTCTCTGTGCTAGGGTGTCACTGTCCTGGGGCTGGTTATTATTAGTTTTGGTAGTTACTTCACTGAATCCCAGGACTAGTTGACTGAGGGGACTCTTCTCTCTGATCATCTCTTGGCATTTCAAGGCATCATAATTATAGCAGTGGGGGTTGCTCATTTTTAGGTGTTTCCAAAATTTGATGGCTCGTTTTTGGATATTAATTAGTAGTGGATATTGGCCTAGTTCTGCCCTGCATGCATTGTTTGTGGTTTTCCTCTGAGTCCGGAGGATACTTTTACAGAATTCTGCATGCAGGATTTCAATTGGGTGTTTGTCCCATTTTGCGAATTCTTGTTGTGTTAGCGGACCCCACACCTCACTGCCATAGAGTGCAATTGGTTCAATTACTGATTTAAAAATTTTGAGCCAAATGACAATTGGAATTTCTATTTGGGTTGACTTCTTAATGGCATAGAAAGCCCTTCTTGCTTTCTCTTTCAGTTCATTCACAGCCAAATGAAAGTTTCCCGTAGAACTGATTTTTAGGCCTAGGTATGTGTAATTTGTAGTTTGTTCGATTTTAGTTGCTCCTAGTGTGACGTTTATTCTGGGTCCCTGATGTCTGGATCTTTGCTGGAACACCAGAACTTTGGTTTTTTTGGGGTTTATTGTCAGGGCCCAGGTCTGACAGAACGACTCTAGCAGATCCAGGTTCCGCTGTAGACCCTCCTCAGTTGGTGAGAGCAGAACCAGGTCATCTGCATAGAGGAGGAATTTAACCTTGGAGTCATATAGGGTGAGGCCAGGTGCTGTAGATTGTTCAAGTAGTTTTGCCAATTCATTAATGTAAATATTAAAGAGGGTCGGTGAGATGGGCGAGCCCTGCGCCACCCCCCGGCCCTGTGAGAAATATTTTGTTTGTTTGTCTCCAATTTTAACTGCACATTTATTGTTTGTATACATTGATTTAATTACATCATATGTTTCTCCCCCTACACCACTTTCCATAAGTTTCAAGAATAGACCGTCGTGCCAAATAGAATCGAAAGCCTTCTGGAAATCTATAAAGCAGGCAAAAATTTTGCTTTTGTTTTGGTGAACATGTTTGTCAATTAGGGTGTGTAGGGTGAAAATATGGTCCGATGTTCTATAATTTGGTAAGAATCCTATTTGGCTTTTACTCAAGACATCGTGCTCCTCAAGGAAATTTATAAGTCTTTGGTTTATGATACTACAGAATATCTTCCCCAGGTTACTGTTCACACAGATGCCTCGATAGTTATTTGGGTCAACTTTGTCTCCACTTTTGTATATGGGCGTTATGAGTCCTTTGTTCCAGATATCAGGGACGTAAACGACACTCAGAGCCAAGTTGAAGAGTTTTAGGATAGCCAATTTCGTTTTATCGTCAGTGTGTTTAATCATCTCGTTTAGGATGCCATCTGCACCGCAAGCTTTTCCTGGTCGCAGGTCCTTGAATTTTTCAAGTAGCTCTTTTTCAGTTATTGGGTGGTCTAATGGGTTTTGTTGGTCTTTTATGGCCAGTTCGAGCTTTTCCAATTCTTTGCATATTAGATCTTGCTCTGGGCTTAGTGTGTTTTTCTGGTATAATTTTTCAAAATGGTTTTCCCATATGTCTCCATTTTGAATGGGCAATTCTTCGCGTTGCTTTTTATGTAATGTATTCCAGTTGTCCCAGAAACAATTAGAATCGATAGATTCCTCAATGGAGCTGAGTTTATTCTTAATATACTGTTCTTTCTTGGCTCTGAGTGTGTTTTTATATTGTGTTAGTGCCTGACAATAAGCAAGGCGTAGTTCCTCGTTTTCTGGTTGTCTGTGTTTTTGGTTTGATATTTTGCTGAGTTTTTTCCTCATGTTATGACAGTCTGAATCAAACCATTTTTCGTGGTTTTGTGTTTTGGGTTTACTCTTGCGAGATATCAAGTTCGACATTGTTGCCAAATTATCAAAAATATTATTTAGGTTATTCACTGCCTGGTTTACGCCTTCTTTATTGTGAGTGTATGTGTTTTCCAGGAAGTTGTCTAAGAGGGATTGAGTTGATTGGCTGCTAATTGCTTTCTGGTATTTTTCCGTACTGTTTTGGGCCCATCTGTAGGATTTTTTAATGTTATACAGCTTACTGGGCTGTGTTTCTGTGTTGGTTGTTTCTGTCCTTTTAAGATACGCAGTAATTTGGCTGTGATCTGACAGTGGTGTTAGTGGTTTGACTGTGAATGCTCTGAAAGAGGATGGGTCCAGATCTGTAATCATATAGTCTATGGTGCTGATGCCAAGAGGTGAAGAATAGGTCGGTTTTCCTAGGGAGTCTCCTATGAACCTACCATTGACGATGTACAGACCCAGGCTTCGACAGAGCTGCAGGAGCTGCTTTCCATTTGCATTTATCTGTTTGTCGTAGTTACACCTGTGTGAATGCAAAGGGAGATCAAACTGGTTATTTCCAAATATGTAATTATTCCCCTGAATACTGATAAAGTCTGGTTCTTCACCAGTTCTTGAGTTGAGGTCACCACAGGTCAACATGTTCCCGTGGGCCTGGTAATGGTTAATCTCCCTCTCAATGTTGGAGAAGGTGTCCTTTTTGAAGTACGGGGATTCTATAGGGGGGGATGTAGATTGCGCAAATGAAAACATTTTGCATGCTAGAAATTATGTCTTTCTTAATCTTGAGTCATAAGTGGTTTTCGCCCTTTTTTCTAAATTCGATGTAATTCCTAAGCTCTGCTTTAAACCAAATCAGTATGCCTCCAGAGTCTCTGCCCTGGGTTACTCCTGGTAGTTTATTGGAGGGGACCACTAGCTCTGTGTACCCAGGGGGACAACCAGTGGGCCCTTCTCCTCTACACCAGGTCTCTTGCAAAATGATAATGTCCAGATCTTTGATTTTATCTCGGAACTCTGGGGAACTGCTCTTTAGGCCAAGCACAGAAGAGCGTAGGCCTTGGATATTCCAGGTTGAGATGCACAAGGATTTCATGTTTAGCTTGGTCTTTTACTGTGATAGGTGTGTGTGTGTCTTTGTCGTATTAAATGGGGGAAAAAGAACACCTCAAGTGTCTATAAATACTGACAGTTTATATCGGCAACTCTTTCCAACAGTCACACCCTTTATTTTTCAGGTGTGAAAAAGTGAAAGGGCTCGTCGTTATACTTCCTGATCCATAAGGCGGGAGCAGATGATGTCATTGTGCTTCCTGATCCATAAGGCGGGAGCAGATGATGTCATTATACTTCCTGATCCATAAGGCGGGAGAAGATGATGTCATTATACTTCCTGATCCATAAGGCGGGAGAAGATGATGTCATTATACTTCCTGATCCATAAGGCGGGAGCAGATGATGTCATTGTGCTTCCTGATCCATAAGGCGGGAGCAGATGATGTCATTATACTTCCTGATCCATAAGGCGGGAGAAGATGATGTCATTATACTTCCTGATCCATAAGGCGGGAGAAGATGATGTCATTATACTTCCTGATCCATAAGGCGGGAGCAGATGATGTCATTGTGCTTCCTGATCCATAAGGCGGGAGCAGATGATGTCATTATACTTCCTGATCCATAAGGCGGGAGAAGATGATGTCATTATACTTCCTGATCCATAAGGCGGGAGAAGATGATGTCATTATACTTCCTGATCCATAAGGCGGGAGCAGATGATGTCATTATACTTCCTGATCCATAAGGCGGGAGCAGATGATGTCATTATACTTCCTGATCCATAAGGCGGGAGCAGATGATGTCATTATACTTCCTGATCCATAAGGCGGGAGCAGATGATGTCATTATACTTCCTGATCCATAAGGCGGGAGCAGATGATGTCATTATACTTCCTGATCCATAAGGCGGGAGCAGATGATGTCATTATACTTCCTGATCCATAAGGCGGGAGCAGATGATGTCATTATACTTCCTGATCCATAAGGCGGGAGCAGATGATGTCATTATACTTCCTGATCCATAAGGCGGGAGCAGATGATGTCATTATACTTCCTGATCCATAAGGCGGGAGCAGATGATGCTGAGCATCTGCTTTATGTCTCTCAATGGATTGTCTCTGCCTGTTTTATTGCTTACGTCCTGTGCCCATCTCACTCCGTCGGGCTGGGGTTCTTGCTGCTGTGGTGATCCTACTCTCCTGAGGGGCAGGAGTGGTGCAGGTCAGGCATTGGTGCTGTGCTCATATGGCGTGTACGTGGGGATCCTCTCTGGTCCTGGTTGGTGTGGTTGTGGTCTCTGTATTGGTCCTGGGCTGTACCTCGCTGGTCTCTGATGGCTGGGGGGGTGTCCTGTTCCTCTTGGAGTCTGGGTGTGAACCCGGTCAAGAGCGACATCCTTTAGGGCCTTAGCAAAGACCGGTACTAGCTCCTTGTAGAGATGGACGTGGTCTTCAAGACATTTCACATCTAGGGTGGGGTGTTGGGCCAGGTGCACGTTTTGTTTTAGTTCACAGTATCGTGCTATGCTGGCATTTATCTTGTGGATTGTTCTGTGGTGAAAGTCTTTTCTCGGCAACAGTGTGGAAATAGTGATTCTAGCGTTTGGGAAGGTGGTGCTTGCCTTCTCAAGCACTGTTCGGAGCAACGTTTCCACCCTCTCCTGCTGGGCCCTAGATCATTTGTGCCGGTGTGTATGATGATGTGTTGAGGGGAGCCTAATTGGGTTGTGGTCAGCAGTTCCAGGGCTTTGTCTGAATTTGGGCACCGGTGCTTGGCTACATTATGTTTAGGGAATAGCTTTTTCACCCGGAGGTGTTTCCCATTTGAGTCTATGAGTATTGCAATGTCAGCCTTGTTGGTGTTTACTGGCTGGTGGCTTTCGCCTGGACTCACAGGTTGCGTGTTGGACTGGGGGGTCGTGTCTGGTGTGTGCGCTCCTCTTGTGAGCGGCTCGGCTGTGGTTCCAAAGTGGTGGGGGCAGACTGGGCTTCAGTGTGCTGGTCGGTCTGTGTGGCACCCCCTGTATTGTGGGTTTGCTGCTGTTGTTCAGTGGGAGAGTGCATCTGCTCAGTCGGGCTCTGTACTGTCTTATCTCTGGCCTCTGGCTGCTGGGCTAATGCTGCTATCTCTCCCCTGTGGTTCTCCCTGTCTTTCTGCAGCTCTTTCACCTGCTTCCCAAGTAAATTCAGCTCTCTCCTGTATCTCTCCCTCTCTTGCTTTTGTTCTTGCTTCATTGCTGAAATGCTGCTTTCTTGGTCAGCTTTCAGTTGAACGACCTCCTCTATAAGTTTAACCAGCTCTATCTCCAGCTGGTTAAACTTCTCCTTTAGTTGTACCGGGCTGTGGGACCACAGGGTGTGTGCCTCTCTCCCCCCATCCCGGGCCTCTCTCTCTCTCTCTCCCCCCCGTATCCTGGGTCTCTCTCTCTCTTTCTCCCCCCCGTATCCCGGGTCTCTCTCTCTCTCACCCCCCATCCCGGGTCTCTCTCTCTCTCCCCCCCCCCCGTATCCCGGGTCTCTCTCTCTCTCTCTCTCCCCCCTATCCTGGGCTCTCTCTCTCTCCCCCCCCAATCCCGGGCTCTCTCTCTCTCTCTCCCCCTATCCCGGGCTCTCTCTCTCCCTCTCTCCCCCCTATTCCGGGTCTCTCTCTCTCTCTCCCCCCCATCCCGGGTCTCTCTCTCTCTCTCCCCCCCATCCTGGGTCTCTCTCCCCCCCATCCCGGGTCTCTCTCTCTCTCCCCCCCATCCCGGGTCTCTCTCTCTCTCTCTCTCTCTCTCCCCCCCGGTATCCCGGGTCTCCCTATCTCTCTCCCCCCCCATCCCGGGTCTCTCTCTCTCTCTCTCTCCCCCCCGGTATCCCGGGTCTCTCTCTCTCTCTCCCCCCTATCCCGGTCTCTCTCTCTCTCTCCCCCCTATCCCAGTCTCTCTCTCTCGCCCCCCTATCCCGGTCTCTCTCTCTCTCTCCCCCCTATCCCGGTCTCTCTCTCTCTCTCCCCCCTATCCCGGTCTCTCTCTCTCTCTCCCCCCTATCCCGGTCTCTCTCTCTCTCCCCCCTATCCCGGTCTCTCTCTCTCTCCCCCCTATCCCGATCTCTCTCTCTCTCCCCCTATCCCGGTCTCTCTCTCTCTCTCTCTCTCCCCCCTATCCCGGTCTCTCTCTCTCCCCCCTATCCCGGTCTCTCTCTCTCTCTCTCTCTCTCTCCCCCCTATCCCGGTCTCTCTCTCTCTCTCTCTCTCCCCCTATCCCAGTCTCTCTCTCTCTCCCCTCTATCCCAGTCTCTCTCTCTCTCCCCCCTATCCCAGTCTCTCTCTCTCTCCCCCCCCACTATTCTGGGCTCTCTCTCTCTCTCTCCCCCCCCTATTCCGGGTGCTCTCGCTCTCCCTCCCCACCGCCCCCCCCCCCCCCGTATTCCAGGCTTTCTCTCTCTCTCTCCCCCTATCCTGGGCTCTCTCTCTCCAGCCCCCCTATTCCGGGCGCTCGCTCTCTCTCTCTCTCCCCCCCATCCCGGGTCTCTTTCTCTCCCCCCTATCCCGGGTCTCTCTCTCTCCCCCCATCCCGGGCTCTCTCTCTCTCTATCTCCCCCCACTATCCTGAGCTCTCTCTCTCTCTATCTCCCCCCGCTATCCCGAGCTCTCTCTCTCTCTCCCCCCTATCCTGGGCTCGCTCTCTCCCCCCATCCCGGACCTCTCTCTCTCTCTCTCTCTCCCCCCCCATATCCCGGGTCTCTCTCTCTCTCTCCCCTCTATCCCGGGTCTCTCTCTCTCTCTCTCCCCCCCCGTATCCCAGGTCTCTCTCTCTCTCTCTCCCCCCCCGTATCCCGGGTCTCTCTCTCTCTCTCTCCCCACCGTATCCCGGGTCTCTCTCTCTCTCCCCCCCCTGACCCTGAACACGGGGGCTCCACAAGGATGTGTGCTGAGCCCCCTCCTCTACTCCCTCTTCACCCACGACTGTGTGGCTGTTCATGGTTCCAACACCATCATCAAGTTTGCGGATGATACCACGGTAGTAGGCCAGATCACCAACAACAATGAGTCAGCCTACAGGGAGGAGGTCCAGCATCTCGTGAAGTGGTACGCCGATAACAACCTGGCCCTGAACATCAAGAAAACCAAAGAAATCATTGTGGACTTCAGGAAGTCTAAAGGCGGAAGTCACCCCCCCATCCACATCAATGGGGCTGTGGTGGAAAGGGTGGACAGCTTTAAGTTCCTCGGAGTCCACATCACGGAAGACCTCTCCTGGTCCCTCAATACCTCCTCTCTGGTGAAGAAGGCCCAGCAGCGCCTATATTTCCTAAGGAGGCTGAAGGGATGTAACCTGTCACCCCTGATCCTCTCTAACTTTTACCGCTGCACTATAGAGAGCATCCTGACGAACTGTTCACTATAGAGAGCATCCTGACGAACTGTTTGAAAATGTACCTTTTTGCTATGTAAGCTTTGGCAATATGGTTCTCTGTAAACTTTCATGCCAATAAAGCATTTGAATTTGAATTTGATTTGATTTGTATGGTATGGCAGCTGTAGCTACTACGACCGGAAAGCCCTGCAGCGGGTAGACAAAACTGCCCAACGCATTACCGGCACCCGGCTACCGACCATAGAGCACATATACCAGAAACGCTGTTTACGGAGGTCACGGTCCATCATCAAAGACCCTACCCACCCCAGCCACAGTCTGTTCGCCCTCCTGCCATCTGGGAGACGCTACAGATGCATTCGCACCCGAACGACCAGATTTAGGAACAGCTTCTTTCCCAGGGCTGTCATCCTACTGAACTCCACAAATAAACTCTAAAGCCTGCACATCTGCCAATGCACTTTATTATGGTTATGTTTATGTTAATGTATTACAAGCCAAATGTATGTTGAATGTTTAAATGTCTTAATTTAAATGTACACTCTCGGGAGCCGCAAGCCTACATTTCGTTGTACTGCACTTGTGCACTAACAATGACAATAAAAGTTGATTTGATTTGATTTGGTATCCAGGGCTCTCTCTCTCTCTATCTCCCCCCACTATCCCGAGCTCTTTCTCTCTCCCCCCTCCTATTCCGGGCTCTCACACTCCCTCTCTACCCCCCCTATCCCAGGTCTCTCTCTCTCTCTCTCTCTCCCCACTATCCCGGTCTCTCTCTCTCTCCCCCTGATCCCGGTCTCTCTCTCTCTCCCCCCTATCCCGGTCTCTCTCTCTCTCCCCCCTATTCCGGTCTCTCTCTCTCTCCCCCCTATCCTGGTCTCTCTCTCTCTCCCCCCTATTCCGGTCTCTCTCCCTCTCCCCCCGATCCCGGTCTCTTTCCCTCTCCCCCCGATCCCGGTCTCTCTCTCTCTCCCCCCTATTCCGGTCTCTCTCCCTCTCCCCCCCGATCCCGGTCTCTCTCTCTCTCCCCCCTATCCCGGTCTCTCTCTCTCTCCCCCCTATTCCGGTCTCTCTCTCTCTCCCCCCCTATCCTGGTCTCTCTCTCTCTCTCCCCCCTATCCCGGTCTCTCTCTCTCTCTCTCTCTCCCCCCCCTATTCCGGGCTCTCACTCACTCTCCCCCTATCTCGGGCTCTCTCTCTCTCTCCCCCCCACACCCCCCCCCATATTCCGGGCTTTCTCTCTCGCTCTCCCCCTATCCCGGGCTCTCTCTCTCCACCCCCCCGTATCCCGGGTCTCTCTCTCTCTCTCTCTCCCCCCTATCCCGGGTCTCTCTCTCTCTCTCTCTCCACCCCCCCCGTATCCCGGGTCTCTCTCTCTCTCTCTCTCCCCCCCGTATCCCGGGTCTCTCTCTCTCTCTCTCTCCCCCCTATCCCGGGTCTCTCTCTCTCTCTCTCTCCCCCCCTATCCCGGGTCTCTCTCTCTCTCTCGCCCCCCTATCCTGGTCTCTCTCTCT
>NC_141012.1:53373805-53399756 GCF_052327205.1 Somniosus microcephalus | reverse complement strand
CACTCCTCACACTCTCTCCCCCCTCACTCCCTCACACTCTCTCCCCCCTCACTCCCTCACACTCTCTCCCCCCTCACTCCCTCACACTCTCTCCCCCCTCACTCCCTCCCTCACACTCTCTCCCCCCTCACTCCCTCCCTCACACTCTCTCCCCCTCACTCCCACACTCTCTCCCCCCCTCACTCCCCACACTCTCCCCCCTCACCCACACTCTCCCCCTCCGCTCTTCCCCCCTCGCTCCTCACTCTCTCCCCCCTCACTCCCTCACTCTCTCCCTCCCTCACTCTCTCCCCCCTCACTCACTCCCCCCTCTCTCTCCCCTCACTCACTCACTCCCTCCCTCTCCACCCCCCGCGCGCCCAACGGTCAGGCCGGACTAATCCACCTCCCGCTGCCGGCGGGGACTCAAGAAATAGTCGAGGCCGCGCTGGCAGAAGGCCCGAACCCTGGGCTGGCGGCTCAGTGCGGGGGCTGCGAGTGTGGGTGTGGCGGGCTGTGGCCCGGCGACCGGCGGGGCTGTGGGGGGCCGAGGCCCGGGCTGGGAGCGCCGGCTCCCCCCGCACTGACCTCGGAGGTGCAGTGTTCCAGCCCGAGCCGGACCGTACCACCGCGGGGGAGCGAGCGGGGCCGCGGCCGGGCCCCGGGGGCAGCGCTGGGTCCGGAACCGGCGGACAGGCGCTGGCACTCGGCGGCCCGTGGCCCCATTGCCAGCCCGGGCCCGCGGGCAGACGGCCGTCCGGTCGCCTCTTCCCCGCCCCGCTACCCGGGCCGAGCGGGGTTGGGCCGCAGCCGCCGCCATTTTGGGTGCGACTAAAACAACAAGAAGCCGGGAAGCGGCAAGGAGCGAGCGGGACGGCGGGGACAAGCGCTCCGGAGCCCGGGCCTGCACTTACCGCCCGCCATCCGCTCCTCCCGTCCCGCTCAGCCCCCGGCCACAGCGCTGCGGCCACGGTTCACGGTGTAAATAGCGGCCGGTGCTCACCTCAGCCCGAGAATGGAGCAGCGCCGCCCGCATTAGCATTAAAGCGGCCCGCCCGCCGAGCACTGCCATTGGCTGCGGGGAGAGAGTGACCCACCGGGCGGGGGAGAGAGAGAGACCGGGATAGGGGGGATAGAGAGAGAGTGAGAGAGACCCGGGATAGGGGGGGGATAGAGAGAGACCCGGGATAGGGGGATAGAGAGAGAGTGAGAGAGACCCGGGATAGGGGGGATAGAGAGAGAGAGAGAGAGTGAGAGAGACCCGGGGGGGGGATAGAGAGAGACCCGGGATAGGGGGGAGAGAGAGTGAGAGAGACCCGGGGGGGGGGATAGAGAGAGACCCGGGATAGGGGGAGAGGGAGGGAGAGAGACCCGGGATAGGGGGGGGGAGAGAGAGAGAGAGAGTGAGAGAGACCCGGGATAGGGGGGAGAGGGAGGGAGAGAGAGAGCGCCCGGGATAGGGGGGGGGAGAGAGAGAGAGAGACCCGGGATAGGGGGGGGAGAGAGAGAGACCCGGGATAGGGGGGGGATAGAGAGAGACCCGGGATAGGGGGGATAGAGAGAGAGAGAGAGAGTGAGAGAGACCCGGGGGGGGGATAGAGAGAGACCCGGGATAGGGGGGGGGGGAGAGAGAGAGACCCGGGATAGGGGGGGGGAGAGAGAGAGACCCGGATGGGGGGGGGAGAGAGAGAGACCCGGGATAGGGGGGGGGAGAGAGAGAGACCCGGGATAGGGGGGGGGAGAGAGAGAGACCCGGGATAGGAGGGGGGGGGAGAGAGACCCGGGATAGGAGGGGGGGGGAGAGAGAGACCGGATAGGAGGGGGGGGGAGAGAGAGACCCGGGATAGGGGGGGGGGGGGAGAGAGAGACCCGGGATAGGGGGGGGGGGGAGAGAGAGAGACCCGGGATAGGGGGGGGGGGGGAGAGAGAGAGAGAGAGGAGAGAGAGAGTGAGAGAGACCCGGGATAGGGGGGATAGAGAGAGAGAGAGAGAGAGAGAGAGTGAGAGAGACCCGGGGGGGGGGATAGAGAGAGACCCGGGATAGGGGGGGGAGAGAGAGAGACCCGGGATAGGGGGGGGGAGAGAGAGAGAGAGACCCGGGATAGGGGGGGGGGAGAGAGAGAGAGAGACCGGGATAGGGGGGGGGAGAGAGAGAGACCCGGGATAGGGGGGGGGGAGAGAGAGAGACCCGGGATAGGGGGGGGGGAGAGAGAGAGAGAGACCCGGGATAGGGGGGGGGAGAGAGAGAGACCCGGGATAGGGGGGGGGGGGAGAGAGAGAGACCCGGGATAGGGGGGGGGGGGGAGAGAGAGAGAGACCCGGGATAGGGGGGGGGGGGAGAGAGAGAGACCCGGGATAGGGGGGGGGGGGGAGAGAGAGAGAACCCGGGATAGGGGGGGGGGGGGGAGAGAGAGAGACCCGGGATAGGGGGGGGGGGGGGGGAGAGAGAGAGACCCGGGATAGGGGGGGGGGGGGGAGAGAGAGAGACCCGGGATAGGGGGGGGGGGGGGAGAGAGAGAGACCCGGGATAGGGGGGGGGGGAGAGAGAGAGACCCGGGATTGGGGGGGGGGGGAGAGAGAGAGACCCGGGATTGGGGGGGGGGGAGAGAGAGAGACCCGGGATTGGGGGGGGGGGGAGAGAGAGAGACCCGGGATTGGGGGGTGGGGGAGAGAGAGAGACCCGGGATTGGGGGGTGGGGGAGAGAGAGAGACCCGGGATTGGGGGGGGGGGGAGAGAGAGACCCGGGATTGGGGGGGGGGGAGAGAGAGAGACCGGGATTGGGGGGGGGGGGGGAGAGAGAGAGACCCGGGATTGGGGGGGGGGAGAGAGAGAAGACCCGGGATTGGGGGGGGGGGGAGAGAGAGAGACCCGGGATTGGGGGGGGGGGGAGAGAGAGAGACCCGGGATTGGGGGGGGGGGGAGAGAGAGAGACCCGGGATTGGGGGGGGGGGGAGAGAGAGAGACCCGGATTGGGGGGTGGGGAGAGAGAGAGACCCGGGATTGGGGGGGGGGGAGAGAGAGAGACCGGGATTGGGGGGGGGGGGAGAGAGAGAGACCCGGGATTGGGGGTGGGGAGAGAGAGAGACCCGGGATTGGGGGGGGGGGAGAGAGAGAGACCCGGGATTGGGGGGGGGGGAGAGAGAGAGACCCGGGATTGGGGGGGGGGGAGAGAGAGAGACCCGGGATAGGGGGGGGATAGAGAGAGACCCGGGATAGGGGGATAGAGAGAGAGAGAGAGAGTGAGAGAGACCCGGGGGGGGATAGAGAGAGACCCGGGATAGGGGGGGAGAGAGAGAGACCCGGGATAGGGGGGGGAGAGAGAGAGACCCGGGATAGGGGGGGGTGGGGAGAGAGACCCGGGATGGGGGGGGGGGGGGGAGAGAGAGAGACCCGGGATAGGGGGGGGGGGAGAGAGAGAGACCCGGGATAGGGGGGGGAGAGAGAGAGACCCGGATAGGGGGGGGGGAGAGAGAGAGACCCGGGATAGGGGGGGGAGAGAGAGAGACCGGGATAGGGGGGGGGGGAGAGAGAGAGACCCGGATAGGGGGGGGGGGAGAGAGAGAGACCCGGGATAGGGGGGGGGGGAGAGAGAGAGACCCGGGATAGGGGGGGGGGGGGAGAGAGACCCGGGATAGGGGGGGGGGGGGAGAGAGACCCGGGATAGGGGGGGGGAGAGAGAGAGACCCGGGATGGGGGGGGGGGGAGAGAGAGAGCCCGGATAGGGGGGGGGGGAGAGAGAGAGACCCGGGATAGGGGGGGGGGGGAGAGAGACCCGGGATAGGGGCGGGGGGGGAGAGAGACCCGGGATAGGGGGGGGGAGAGAGAGAGACCCGGGATAGGGGGGGGGGGGGGAGAGAGAGAGACCCGGGATAGGGGGGGGGGGGGAGAGAGAGAGACCCGGGATTGGGGGGGGGGGAGAGAGAGAGACCCGGGATTGGGGGGGGGGGGGGAGAGAGAGAGACCCGGGATTGGGGGGGGGGGGAGAGAGAGAGACCCGGGATTGGGGGGGGGGGGAGAGAGAGAGACCGGGATTGGGGGGGGGGGGAGAGAGAGACCCGGGATTGGGGGGGGGGGAGAGAGAGAGACCCGGGATTGGGGGGGGGGGAGAGAGAGAGACCCGGGATTGGGGGGGGGGGGAGAGAGAGAGACCCGGGATTGGGGGGGGGGGGGGAGAGAGAGAGACCCGGGATTGGGGGGGGGGGGAGAGAGAGAGACCCGGGATTGGGGGGGGGGGGGGAGAGAGAGAGACCCGGGATTGGGGGGGGGGAGAGAGAGAGACCCGGGATTGGGGGGGGGGGGGAGAGAGAGAGACCCGGGATTGGGGGGGGGGAGAGAGAGAGACCCGGGATTGGGGGGGGGGGGAGAGAGAGAGACCCGGATTGGGGGGGGGGGAGAGAGAGAGACCCGGGATTGGGGGGGGGGGGAGAGAAGAGAGACCCGGGATTGGGGGGGGGGAGAGAGAGAGACCGGGATGGGGGGGGGGGGAGAGAGAGAGACCCGGGATTGGGGGGGGGGAGAGAGAGAGACCCGGGATTGGGGGGGGGGGGGGAGAGAGAGAGACCCGGGATTGGGGGGGGGGGAGAGAGAGAGACCCGGGATAGGGGGGGGGGGGGAGAGAGAGAGACCGGGATAGGGGGGGGGGGGATAGAGAGAGACCCGGGATAGGGGGGGGGGGGGATAGAGAGAGACCCGGGATAGGGGGGGGGGAATAGAGAGAGACCCGGGATAGAGGGGGGAGAGAGAGCGCCCGGGATAGGGGGGAGAGGGAGGGAGGGAGAGAGAGACCGGGATAGGGGGGATAGAGAGAGAGAGACCGGGATAGGGGGGGGGGGGATAGAGAGAGACCCGGGATAGGGGGGGGGGGGATAGAGAGAGACCCGGGATAGGGGGGGGGGAATAGAGAGAGACCCGGGATAGAGGGGGGAGAGAGAGCGCCCGGGATAGGGGGGAGAGGGAGGGAGGGAGAGAGAGACCGGGATAGGGGGGATAGAGAGAGAGAGACCGGGATAGGGGGGGGGATAGAGAGAGACCCGGGATAGGGGGGGGGGGATAGAGAGAGACCCGGGATGGGGGGGGGGAATAGAGAGAGACCCGGGATAGAGGGGGAGAGAGAGCGCCCGGGATAGGGGGGAGAGGGAGGGAGGGAGAGAGAGACCGGGATAGGGGGGATAGAGAGAGAGAGACCGGGATAGGGGGGGGGGGATAGAGAGAGACCCGGGATAGGGGGGGGGGGGATAGAGAGAGACCCGGGGATAGGGGGGGGGGGATAGAGAGAGACCCGGGATAGAGGGGGGATAGAGAGAGACCCGGGATAGGGGGGGGGAATAGAGAGAGACCCGGGATAGAGGGGGGAGAGAGAGCGCCCGGGATAGGGGGGAGAGGGAGGGAGGGAGAGAGAGACCGGGATAGGGGGGATAGAGAGAGAGAGACCGGGATAGGGGGGGGGGATAGAGAGAGACCCGGGATAGGGGGGGGGGGATAGAGAGAGACCCGGGATAGGGGGGGGGGGGGATAGAGAGAGACCCGGGATAGGGGGGGGGGGATAGAGAGAGACCCGGGATAGAGGGGGGATAGAGAGAGACCCGGGATAGGGGGGGGGGAATAGAGAGAGACCCGGGATAGAGGGGGGAGAGAGAGCGCCCGGGATAGGGGGGAGAGGAGGGAGGGAGAGAGAGACCGGGATAGGGGGGATAGAGAGAGAGAGACCGGGATAGGGGGGAGAGAGAGAGAGAGAGACCCGGGATAGGGGGGAGAGAGAGAGAGAGAGACCCGGGATAGGGGGGAGAGGAGGGAGAGAGAGAGAGACCCGGGATAGGGGGGAGAGGGAGGGGAGAGAGAGAGAGACCCGGGATAGGGGGGAGAGAGAGAGAGAGAGACCCGGGATAGGGGGAGAGGGAGGGAGAGAGAGAGAGAGACCGGGATAGGGGGGATAGAGAGAGAGAGACCGGGATAGGGGGGAGAGAGAGAGAGAGAGACCCGGGATAGGGGGGGAGAGGGAGAGGAGAGAGAGAGAGAGCCCCGGGATAGGGGGGAGAGGGAGGGAGAGAGAGAGAGACCCGGGATAGGGGGGAGAGAGAGAGAGAGACCCGGGATAGGGGGGAGAGAGAGAGAGAGAGACCCGGGATAGGGGGGAGAGGGAGGAGAGAGAGAGAGACCCGGATAGGGGGGGAGAGAGAGAGAGAGAGACCTGGGATAGGGGGGAGAGGGAGGGAGAGAGAGAGAGAGACCCGGGAAAGGGGGGACAGGGAGGGAGAGAGAGAGAGACCCGGGATAGGGGGGACAGGGAGGGAGAGAGAGAGAGACCCGGGATAGGGGGACAGGGAGGGAGAGAGAGAGAGACCCGGGATAGAGGGGGGATAGAGAGAGACCCGGGATAGGGGGGGGGAATAGAGAGAGACCCGGGATAGAGGGGGGAGAGAGAGCGCCCGGGATAGGGGGGAGAGGGAGGGAGGGAGAGAGAGACCGGGATAGGGGGGATAGAGAGAGAGAGACCGGGATAGGGGGGAGAGAGAGAGAGAGAGAGACCCGGGATAGGGGGGAGAGAGAGAGAGAGAGACCCGGGATAGGGGGGAGAGGGAGGGAGAGAGAGAGAGACCCGGGATAGGGGGGAGAGGGAGGGAGAGAGAGAGAGACCCGGGATAGGGGGGAGAGAGAGAGAGAGAGACCCGGGATAGGGGGGAGAGGGAGGGAGAGAGAGAGAGAGACCGGGATAGGGGGGATAGAGAGAGAGAGACCGGGATAGGGGGGAGAGAGAGAGAGAGAGACCCGGGATAGGGGGGAGAGGGAGAGAGAGAGAGAGAGCCCCGGGATAGGGGGGAGAGGGAGGGAGAGAGAGAGAGACCCGGGATAGGGGGGAGAGAGAGAGAGAGACCCGGGATAGGGGGGAGAGAGAGAGAGAGAGACCCGGGATAGGGGGGAGAGGAGGGAGAGAGAGAGAGACCGGGATAGGGGGGAGAGAGAGAGAGAGAGACCTGGGATAGGGGGGAGAGGGAGGGAGAGAGAGAGAGAGACCCGGGAAAGGGGGGACAGGGAGGGAGAGAGAGAGAGACCCGGGATAGGGGGGACAGGGAGGGAGAGAGAGAGAGACCCGGGATAGGGGGGACAGGGAGGGAGAGAGAGAGAGACCCGGGATAGGGGGAGAGAGAGAGAGAGAGACCCGGGATAGGGGGAGAGAGAGAGAGAGAGAGAGAGAGACCCGGGATAGGGGGGAGAGGGAGGGAGGGAGAGAGAGAGAGACCCGGGATAGGGGGGAGAGGGAGGGAGGGAGAGAGAGAGAGAGACCCGGATAGGGGGACAGGGAGGGAGAGAAAGAGAGACCCGGGATAGGGGGGAGAGAGAGTGAGAGAGAGAGAGACCGGGATAGGGGGGAGAGAGAGAGAGAGACCCAGGATAGGCGGGGGGAGAGAGAGAGACCCGGGATAGGGGGGGGAGAGAGAGAGAGAGAGAGAGAGAGAGAGAGACCCGGGATAGGGGGGGAGAGAGAGAGACCGGGATAGGGGGGATAGAGAGAGAGAGACCGGGATAGGGTGGAGGGAGAGGGAGACCGGGATAGGGGGGAGAGAGAGAGAGAGAGACCCGGGATAGGGGGGAGAGAGAGAGAGAGAGACCAGGATAGGGGGAGAGAGAGAGAGACCGGGATAGGGGGGGGGAGAGAGAGAGAGAGACCGGGATAGGGGGGGGGAGAGAGAGAGACCCGGGATAGGGGGGGAGAGAGAGAGAGAGAGAGAGAGAGAGAGACCCGGGATAGGGGGGATAGAGAGAGAGACCCGGGATAGGGGGGGGAGAGAGAGAGAGAGAGAGAGAGACCCGGGATGGGGGGATAGAGAGAGAGAGAGAGACCCGGGATAGTGGGGGGAGAGAGAGAGAGAGAGAGAGACCCGGGATAGGGGGGGGGAGAGAGAGAGAGAGACCCGGGATAGGGGGGGGAGAGAGAGAGAGAGAGACCCGGGATAGGGGGGAGAGAGAGAGAGAGACCCGGGATAGGGGGGGAGAGAGAGAGAGACCGGGATAGGGGGGATAGAGAGAGAGAGACCCGGGATAGGGGGGGGAGAGAGAGAGAGAGAGAGACCCGGGATAGGGGGGAGAGAGAGAGAGAGACCCGGGATAGGGGGGAGAGAGAGAGAGACCGGGATAGGGGGGATAGAGAGAGAGAGACCGGGATAGGGTGGAGGGAGAGAGAGACCGGGATAGGGGGAGAGAGAGAGAGAGAGACCCGGGATAGGGGGGAGAGAGAGAGAGAGACCAGGATAGGGGGGAGAGAGAGAGAGACCGGGATAGGGGGGGAGCGAGAGAGAGAGACCGGGATAGAGGGGGGAGAGAGAGAGAGAGACCCGGGATAGGGGGGATAGAGAGAGAGACCCGGGATAGGGGGGGGGGGATAGAGAGAGACCCGGGATAGGGGGGGGAGAGGAGAGAGAGAGAGCGCCCGGGATAGGGGGGAGAGGGAGGGAGAGAGAGAGAGAGACCGGGATAGGGGGGATAGAGAGAGAGAGACCGGGATAGGGGGGAGAGAGAGAGAGAGAGACCCGGGATAGGGGGGAGAGAGAGACCCAGGATAGGGGGGAGAGGGAGGGAGAGAGAGAGAGACCCGGGATAGGGGGGAGAGAGAGAGAGACCCGGGATAGGGGGAAGAGGGAGGGAGAGCATTATAGAAAATAGTGTTTCCACACTCATCCCACAAAATAGGTCCATTTTATTTCGTTTTATTGAACTATATAAATGCGTTCTTTCCACATAAGCTGCTGGAATATCCAGGGCCTCCGCTCCTCAACTTTTGGGATGAAGAGTACAGACCCTGAATTCCTAAAAGCTATAAAAGACATTGATATAATTGTGTTAACAGAAACATGGTGCCAAAAGGACATGCCGACCCACTGTCCTCCAATGTACCATGAAATCATTGTGCCCTCAGTAAAGAACACTAAAACACGCAAGGGCAGAACCTCCGGGGGAATATTGGTGTGGTATAAGGGAGAACTGGACAAACACATCTCACCGGTAAAACAGGGGAAATCACACGTATGGCTAAAACTAGATAAAAATATAGGAATAGCAAAAAAAGATGTTTACTTATGTGCGATCTACATACCTCCAATAGATTCGCCATATTTCGAAGAGGAGTTATTTGATACTCTCCACATGGAAATCAGCCATTTCCAGGCCCAAGGAAAGGTGATAATATGTGGGGACCTAAATGCAAGGACCGGTTGTGAACCTGACTTCATAGACCCACAGGGAAACAACCATGTGTTTGGCCAGACCCCTTTAGATGTCACACCAGCCATCGCAAATCGGAACAACCTTGATCGTGAAATAAATAAAAGCGGTAGGGAGGTAGTGCAACTCTGCCGAGCCTTAGGCCTGTACATAGTTAATGGTAG
The DNA here is from genome assembly GCF_052327205.1 of Somniosus microcephalus. Taxonomy (NCBI): domain Eukaryota; kingdom Metazoa; phylum Chordata; class Chondrichthyes; order Squaliformes; family Somniosidae; genus Somniosus; species Somniosus microcephalus. Next base: position 53,390,396 of record NC_141012.1, on the reverse strand, counting down.
GTTCAGAGGGGACTCCCTAGGGAGACTCACATACTCCTCAACTCTTGGGTCTAGTGTGGTGGACTATACAATCACTGACCTGGACCCCTGCGATATCAACGCATTCACTGTCAGGCAGCAATCCCCCCTCTCAGACCATAACCAAATAAATGTGTACCTTAAACTTTCTGCCCAAACTACAGACACAAAAAAGGAACACAGTAAGCTACATAAAATAAACCAGACATACAGATGGGCCCCAGACAGTGGAGATAAATTCATCACAGCACTAAATTCACCTGATCTCACAAGTAAAATTTCAAAATTTAAAGAAAATCTATATGAGATCACCAGAGATGGTGTAAACACGGCCATAGAGGATATAAATATGATCTTCCATGAGGCAGCTGTAAAAGCCGACCTCGTGAAACAGAAGAGGAAGCATCACAAAAGACAAAATAAAAATATGAAATGGTTTGACCACGAATGCAAAAATGCCAGAAAAGACCTGAGAAAAATATCAAACCAAAAGCATCGGCAACCAAACAATCCGGACCTACGTACTAGATACAATGAAACCCTCAAAAGATATAAACACACCATTAGGAACAAAACACAAAACTATACCCACAAAATACTCGAAGAAATTGAAAACTCCACCAATCCAAAACAATTCTGGGAAATGTGGAATAACCTGAGTACAACACAATTGCAAGCATTACCAATCCAAGATGGCGACATCTGGAGAACACATTTTGAAAACCTCTACAAAGACATCCCAAAAAACAAAACAAACCCAAGTCAACATCAGGTCACAGAAAAACTCCACACATTAGAAGCAACAATTCAAGACAACCAAAACCCTCTAGACTCCCCAATCACATGGAAACAACTGGCCACAAAAACAAAATCTCTCCACCTAAAGAAAGCCTGTGGCCCAGACAACATCAAAAATGAAATGCTAAAGTTCAGTAATATGGAGATGCAGGGTGCGATACTCAAACTATTCAACATCATATTACGCTCAGGCTGTTTTCCCGATATCTGGTGCCAAGGACTAATCTCCCCCATATATAAAAGTGGAAACAAATCAGACCCAAATAACTACCGCGGCATCTGTGTCAACAGTTGTCTAGGGAAGTTATTCTGCAGTATTCTAAATAGTAGATTACTTGATTTTCTTAACAAACATAATATCCTCAGAAAAAACCAAATAGGCTTTCTTCCAAAACACCGCACCGCCGACCATATCTATACCCTTCACACCCTCATTGAAAAACATAAACACCAAACAAAAAATGGGAAAATATTCGCCTGTTTCATCGACTTCAAGAAAGCCTTTGACTCTATATGGCACGAAGGGCTCTATTATAAACTTCTTCAGTGTGGAATAGGGGGCAAAGTCTATGACCTTATTAAATCAATGTATCTGAAAAACAAATGCGGGGTCAAAATTGGAGACAAACGCACCGATTTCTTCACCCAGAGAAGAGGCGTCCGGCAGGGCTGCAATTTGAGCCCGACCCTGTTCAACATATACATAAATGAATTAGCAGACATGCTGGAGCAAAGCGAGTCACCAGGTCTCCGTCTCCTGGATGGAGAAGTGAAGTCCCTGTTCTATGCGGACGACCTGGTTCTGCTGTCTCCCACAGAACAGGGATTACAGCAACAACTAGACCTACTCGACAAATACTGCCAAAATTGGGCTCTAGCAGTAAATCTAAAGAAAACCAACATCATGATTTTTCAGAAAAGACCCAGATGTCAGGAAAACAAATACCAGTTTACCCTCAGTGATACCACTATAGGACACACTATGAGCTACACCTACCTTGGTCTAACTATTACAGCATCAGGGAGCTTCAGCATAGCAGTGAATGCACTAAAAGAAAAAGCCCGAAGAGCCCTATATGCAATAAAAAGAAAATTCTACAACATCCAAATCCCAATCAAAATCTGGCTCAAAATTTTTGACAGCATAATCCTGCCCATTGCACTGTACGGTAGTGAAGTATGGGGCCCGCTAAATCACCAAAGCTACACTAAATGGGAAAAACACACAATAGAAGCCCTACATGCAGAATTCTGCCGAAGCATCCTTCGCACCCAAAGAAAAACGCCAACAAATGCATGCAGAGCCGAACTAGGCAGATACCCACTGATAATAAACATCCAAAAACGAGCACTAAACTTCCTAAATCACCTCAAATCTAGCTCCCCAGACACCCTTCATTTCAAAGCCTTTCAGACCCAAGAGCTAAACCCAGAAAAGAGTCCCCTGAGTCAGCTGCTACTGAAACTAAGTACTCAGCCGGACCCTGACCAGCCCCAGACCAACACAGCCGTCCAAACACCAATCCGAGTGAACCAAATCATTAAAAAATGCAAAGAAACCTACCTGGAACATTGGAACAAAATAACCGAAAGCCAAAGCAGATTAGAATGTTACCGGGCCCTAAAAAGAGAATATAAACTGGCAGACTACCTCACGACCATCAGAGACACAAAACAGAGACAGACCCTCACCAGGTACAGACTAAGCGACCACCAACTGGAAATTGAAAAAGGCAGATACAAGAAATCCTGGCAGCCTAGAGAGAATAGAATATGCGATCAATGTCTGGCTGGCGAGGTTGAAACAGAAATGCATTTCCTCCTAAAATGCGAAAAATTCAACACATCAAGAAACATATTATTCAACAAGCTAAGCCAAACAACCCCAGATTTCAAGGAATTGGATGATCTGTCAAAATTGAGATTAGTCCTAGGAGAAGGAGACAGACCATACCTTGGGGCTAAATATGTAACAACATGTCACAACCTGAGGACTGTTTAAAAGTAAGACTGTTTAAAATTAATATTGAACGTACCAAATGAAGTAGAAAGACTGTTTAAAATTAATATTGTTTAAAAGTAATATTGTATATACCCAACAAATGTCAAATCGATTGACACCTACAGAATGTTGGAAAACTGTACCTTTTTGCTATGTAAGCTTTGGCAATATGGTTCTCTGTAAACTTTCATGCCAATAAAGCATTTGAACTGAACTGAACTGAGAGAGAGACCCGGGATAGGGGGGAGAGAGAGAGAGAGCCCGGGATAGGGGGGAGAGAGACAGAGAGAGAGACCGGGATAGGGGGGAGAGAGAGAGAGAGAGACCCGGGATAGGGGGGAGAGAGAGAGAGACCGGGATAGAGGGGAGAGAGAGAGAGACCGGGATAGGGGGGAGAGAGAGAGAGAGACCCGGGATAGGGGGGAGAGAGAGAGACCCGGGATAGGGGGGAGAGAGATAGAGACCCGGGATGGGGGGAGAGAGAGAGACTGGGATAGGGGGGAGAGAGAGAGAGAGAGACCGGGATAGGGGGCAGGGAGAGAGAGAGAGAGAGCCCGGGATAGGGGGGAGAGAGAGAGACTGGGATAGGGGGTGAGAGAGAGAGAGAGCCCGGGATAGGAGAGAGAGAGAGAGCCTGGGATAGGAGAGAGAGAGAGAGAGAGAGAGCCCGGGATAGGGGGAGGGAGAGAGAGAGAGAGAGAGCCCGGGATAGGGGTGAGAGAGAGAGAGAGAGAGCCCGGGATAGGGGGGAGAGAGAGAGAGAGAGACCCGGGATAGGGGGGAGAGAGAGAGTGAGAGAGCCCGGGATAGGGGGGAGGGCGAGAGAGAGAGAGAGCCGGGATAGGGGGGGGAGAGAGAGCAAGAGAGACCGGGATAGCAGGGAGAGAGAGAGAGAGCCCGGGATAGGAGGGGAGAGAGAGTGCCCCAGGATAGGGGGGAGAGAGAGAGCCCCGGGATAGGGGGGAGAGAGAGAAAGAGAGGCCGGGATAGGGGGGAGAGAGAGAAAGAGCCCGGGATAGGGGGGAGAGAGACAGCCCCGGGATAGGGGGGAGAGAGAGAGAGCCCGGGATAGCGGGGGGAGAGAGAGAAAGAGAGACAACCCGGGATGGGGGGGGAGAGAGAGAGAGCGCCCCGGGATAGGGGGGAGAGAGAGAGAGAGAGCCCCGGGATAGGGGGGAGAGAGAGAGAGCCCCGGGATAGCGGGGAGAGAGAGAGAGCCCGGGATAGCGGGGGGGGGGGGGCGGAGAGAGAGAGAGAGAGAGAGAGAGAGAGAGAAAGAGACCCGGGATAGGGAGGGGGGAGAGAGAGAGAGAGAGAGAGCCCGGGATAGGGGGGAGAGAGAGAGAGAGAGCCCGGGATAGGGGGGAGAGAGATGTATCGATTTGTATGTGGGTTCAATCACGACTCATTTATGAAAGAGAATGTCTTTTAATCTAAAGATTGTTCAACTCTGTTGACAGCATTACAGGAGACACCATCTTAGAGATCCATCTAAAACAAAAGTAAAACTAAACTGCTTGTCTTTCACATGCCCTCTGCTGGTCAGGCATAAGTAATCAATCAGGCAAACATGCTGGTAAGGCATCATAATCAAACAGGCAAATACCATCACTATTTGCTGATATCATTACATCTCCCTTTCTTAAAACAAAAGTATTTTACTTTTATCTAACAACATGTTTTCTTTGTATTACTCTTCATTTTAACTGTAACACATTATGATTATCAAGGTTTTTTAACCTTTGTGTGTTCACATGAAATATGTAAATACACTAGAACTTGAAGAAAGAATAAGATAACATTACTTCCTTCTATAACAAGAGTCCTTAAATTTGCTCAATGAGTCTTTCAGGAGGCTTCACGTGTCTTGAGGATTTTCTGATTGATTGTCCTTGAATCTGAGTTGTTGCCTCAGATGATGGTTTCTCAGCTGTGTGATCAGGTTGTTCAACAGTATCAGTCTTTTGACCTGCTGTGTGATCAGGTTGTTCAACAGTATCAGTCTTTTGACCTGCTGTGGCTGGTCCCCTGAGAAGATCTCGACGATTTCTTCGCAGAACAGCACCCTCATCTGCCTGAATGGTGTATGATCTTGGTTGAACATCACTCAGGACAGTTCCCTTCTGAGTCCATATGTTTGTTTTGTCTTTGAACCTTACTTGGTCACCAGTGTGGAGTTCAGGTAGGTTTTGTGTTCCTCTGTCATAGTAGTACTTTTGCTTTTCTTTCTGTTGTTCTTTGAACTTCCTCACTTTCTCCCCCTCTTTTGTTTTCAGGAGGTTCTCCGGGATGGGTAGGTTTGACCTTAGCCGACGTCCCATAAGGAGTTGGGCTGGTGACATACCACACTCGAGCGGCGTTGTGCGGTATACAAGCATGCTTTGGTAGAAGTCAGTTCCACTGTCTTTTGCCTTGTACATCAGTCTTTTCACTGTCTGGACCGATTTTTCCACTAGTCCATTGGACTGTGGAAAGTGAGGACTTGATGTTGTGTGGACAAAGTCCCACTCTTTGGCAAAGTGTCGGAAACTTGCATTGTAAAACTGGGGTCCGTTGTCTGTGAAGACCTCGCTTGCCACGCCATGTCTGGAGAATATGGCTTTCATACATGTTATCACAGCATCTGCAGTGGTGGTGTACAGTCTACAAACCTCTGGATACAGGGAGTAATAGTCTGTGACTACAAGATAGTCCTTCCCTTGGCATACGAATAGGTCAGCGCCTACCTTCTGGTAAGGTCTGTCTGGCACTGGGTGTGGCTTTAGTGGTTCTACCGGATTGCTTGCTCGATATTTCAGGCATATTGTGCAGTTTGACACCTCATTTGTCACATCTTGGTTGATTCGTGGCCAGTACATCACCTCTCGTGCTCTTTTCTTACACTTTTCGATTCCCAGATGTCCTCCATGGACCCTTTTTAGCATCTCTTTTCTCAGACTCTTTGGGATAACTATTTTACTTCCTTTGTAGATGATGTCTTCGACCACTGATAGTTCCGCCCTGCAGTTCCAGTACTCTGCAATGTCAGGTGAGCAGTCTTGCTTCATGTTGGGCCATCCATCCAAGATGCTTTTCCTCAGTCATCTCATTGTTTCATCTTTGTTTGTCTCAGTCTTTATGAGCTCCATTTTTGCATCTGCTATGGGCAGTGCACTTGTGATCATGTCCACGTAGGCGTTCACTTTTTCATCCATTTTGGTGTTTGCGGGCTCACTTGGGTCAACAGCTCTGGACAACGTGTCTGCTGTATACATCAGCTTACCCGGTGTGTACGCAACATTCAGTGTATAGCGTTGCAGCCTGATCATCATTCTTTGTATTCTAAGCGGACAGCTATTTAGTGGCTTCTGGAACAATGCAATAAAGGGCTTATGGTCAGTCTCTACACTGATTGCTTGTCCTGCCACAAACTGGTGAAATCTTTCACAGGCGTATGTGATGCTGAGCAGCTCCTTTTCTATTTGAGCATATCGCGTCTCCGCGTCTGTCATTGAGCACGATGCATATGCAATAGGTTGCCAGTAGTCATATTTTTGCAGAAGAACGGCACCGAGCCCACTCTGTGATGCACCTGATGATATCTTGATGGGTCTCGCTGGGTCATAAAACCTCAGAACTGGTTCCTCTGTGAGCAGTTTCTTTAGATCGCTCCATGACTTCTCATGCTTCCATTCCCATTCTATGTTCTTTTCAGTTAGTCTTCTCAGTGGCGCCATCTTTTCTGAGAGGTTGGATATGAATTTACCCATGTAGTTGATCATTCCATTAAACCTCTGCACGTCCTTTTTGCATTGTGGCTTTGGCATATTCTCAATGGCGGACACCTTTCTGGGATCTGGTCTGATGCCCTCACTGCTAAGGATATCTCCCACGAATGTCAGTTCTGTTACCCCGAGCTGGCATTTCTCTCTATTCAGCTTCAGGTTTGTTTTCCTTGTTGCTTCCAGCACTTTTTTCAGTCTCTCGTCATGCTCAGTTCTCGTGGTTCCCCATACTATGATGTCATCCATTGATGTATCAACTCCCTCCAGGTGCTCATAGATCATATGGATTGTTTTGTGATACACTTCAGGAGCTGAGGCAATGCTAAATGGTAACTGTTGAACGTGCACAGTTTTGAACTTGCTTCGTCCAGTTTCATCTGCCAAAATCCTGATGATGCATCTAACTTGCTGAAATACTTTGCATTTGCAAACTGTGACATGATTTCCTCACGTGTAGGAAGCTTGAAGTGCTCTCTCTTTATTGCTCTGTTTAGATCGCTTGGATCCAGGCAAATTCTGAGCTTTCCATTCTTTTTGTCCACAACGACGAGGGAACTCACCCACTCAGTTGGCTCATCTATCTTCTGAATCACGTTCAGGCTTTCCATCCTGTCCAACTCTGCCTTCAGTTGCTTTTGAAGAGCAAACGGAACTTTTCTGCATGGATGTATGACCGTTGGCATACTTTTATCTACTCTGATCGTGTGTTCTCCTGGAAGGCAGCCTAGACCCTGAAATAGGTCGTTGTACTCTTTCATGAGTTCATCATAGACTGTCTCTCCTTCGCTTTCCACAACGAGGACTCTCTTTACCAGGTTCAGTCTCTCACAGGCTTTTAAACCTAGTATGGCCTGCACATCCTTTGGCACCACGATCAATGCTAGCGTGTGCTCTCTGTCCTTGTGTGTTACTTTGACAATGCATTTTCCTTTCACTGGTATATCAGTACCTGAGTATCCTGTCACTTTCACTTTTATTCCATGTATCTTTGGTCTGGGTCTAATTTTCTTAAAATCAGTCTCTGATATCACATTAACTTGTGCTCCAGTATCCAATTTAAATGGAATATGTATGTCATTCACTTTTAGTGTCAACATCCAGTCTCTTTTTTCTTTTTTGTTTTCAGACACAACATCTACATAGAATTCCTCTATCTCGCTTTCATCTACTGTATGGACCTTACTTTGTTGCGCTTGGTTCTTACAGCAACGGGCATAATGGTTGTTTTTGTTGCAACTATTGCATGTTTTACCATATGCGGGACACTTTTTTGGTGTATGCTGTGTACCGCATCGACTACATGACTTTCGATTGCCCCTTTCATTTTTGTTCACTGGCCACGCCTCTTTTTTCACATTGGCGCTCTTTTTGTTAAACGGTTTGTGTCCGTTCTTTCTCACTGCATCCACGTTGCAGCTACTGTCACTGAACAGCTCCTTTGCCTGCGACTTCACAGTCTCTGTAGCCCTACACAGTGCTATGGCTTTTCCCAGGTCTAGATCTTGCTCTCTTAGCAGTCTTTCCCTTGGACCATTATCTGGAATACCACACACCAGTCTGTCTTTTATCAGCGAGTCTGTCAGTCCCCCAAATTCACATGTTTTGCTTCGGTTTCTCAGTTCAGTCACATACTGATCAATAGTCTCTCCCGTTTTCTGTACACATGTGAAAAATCTGTGCCTCTCAAACGTCACGTTACGTTTAGGTATGCAGTAGGCCTCAAACTGTTCCATTATTTTATCTAGCTTCATTTTGTCTCCATCAGCAGCAAATGTGAAGTTATTATACACCTCCAGCGCTTCATCACCCACGACATGTAAGAACACTGACGCTTTCATTTTATCACTTTTCTCATCAGCTCCTATTGCCGCTAAATACAATTTCAAACGTTGTTTGAACCTTCTCCAATTTCCAGCCACATTACCTGTCAACTGAAGCTTCGCCGGTGGGTGTAAACCTTCCATTTTTTCACTTCGTTAGCTATTCTCCAATGGTAAGTAACGATGTTCTCATATTAATGTGGAGAGCTGATTTAACTTCAGATTTTTCCTCTTCATCTCTTTCAATCACTTCTGACACCATGTATCGATTTGTATGTGGGTTCAATGACAACTCATTTATGAAAGAGAATGTCTTTTAATCTAAAGATTGTTCAACTCTGTCAACAGCATTACAGGAGACACCATCTTAGAGATCCATCTAAAACGAAAGTAAAACTAAACTGCTTGTCTCTCACATGCCCTCTGCTGGTCAGGCATAAGTAATCAATCAGGCAAACATGCTGGTAAGGCATCATAATCAAACAGGCAAATACCATCACTATTTGCTGATATCATTACAAGAGAGAGCCCAGGATAGGGGGGAGAGAGAGAGAGAGAGAGAGAGAGAGAGAGCCCAGGATAGGGGGGGAGAGAGAGAGAGCGCCTGGGATAGGAGGGAGAGAGAGAGAGAGACCTGGGGTAGGGGAGAGAGGGAGAGAGAGAGCCCGGGATAGCGGGGAGAGAGAGAGAGAGACACCCGGGATAGGGGAGAGAGAGCCCGGGATAGGAGAGAGAGAGAGAGAGAGAGAGAGCCCGGGATTGGGGGGGGGGTGCAGAGAGAGATCCGAGTGAACCAAATCATTAAAAATCATTAAAAAATGCAAAGAAACCTACCTGGAACATTGGAACAAAATAACCGAAAGCCAAAGCAGATTAGAATGTTACCGGGCCCTAAAAAGAGAATATAAACTGGCAGACTACCTCACGACCATCAGAGACACAAAACAGAGACAGACCCTCACCAGGTACAGACTAAGCGACCACCAACTGGAAATTGAAAAAGGCAGATACAAGAAATCCTGGCAGCCTAGAGAGAATAGAATATGCGATCAATGTCTGGCTGGCGAGGTTGAAACAGAAATGCATTTCCTCCTAAAATGCGAAAAATTCAACACATCAAGAAACATATTATTCAACAAGCTAAGCCAAACAACCCCAGATTTCAAGGAATTGGATGATCTGTCAAAATTGAGATTAGTCCTAGGAGAAGGAGACAGACCATACCTTGGGGCTAAATATGTAACAACATGTCACAACCTGAGGACTGTTTAAAAGTAAGACTGTTTAAAATTAATATTGAACGTACCAAATGAAGTAGAAAGACTGTTTAAAATTAATATTGTTTAAAAGTAATATTGTATATACCCAACAAATGTCAAATCGATTGACACCTACAGAATGTTGGAAAACTGTACCTTTTTGCTATGTAAGCTTTGGCAATATGGTTCTCTGTAAACTTTCATGCCAATAAAGCATTTGAACTGAAACTGAACTGAACTGAGAGAGAAAGAGACCCGGGATAGGGAGGGGGGAGAGAGAGAGAGAGAGAGAGAGAGCCCAGGATGGGGGGGGGGCAGAGAGAGAGAGAGAGAAAGAGACCCGGGATAGGGAGGGGGGAGAGAGAGAGAGAGCCCGGGATAGGGGGGAGAGAGAGAGAGAGCCCGGGATAGGGGGGGAGAGAGAGAGAGAGACCGGGATAGGGGGGGAGAGAGAGAGAGAGAGACCCGGGATAGGGGAGAGAGAGCCCGGGATAGGGGGGAGAGAGAGAGAGAGAGACCGGGATAGGGGGGAGAGAGAGAGCGCCCGGGATAGGGGGGAGAGAGAGAGAGAGAGAGCCCGGGATAGGGGGGAGAGAGAGAGAGAGAGAGAGAGAGCGGGATAGGGGGGAGAGAGAGAGAGAGAGAGAGACCGGGATAGGGGGGAGAGAGAGAGAGAGAGAGACCGGGATAGGGGGGAGAGAGAGAGAGAGAGAGAGCCCGGGATAGGGGGGAGAGAGAGAGAGAGAGAGACCGGGATAGGGGGGGGAGAGAGAGAGAGCGCCCGGGATAGGGGGGAGAGAGAGAGAGATCGGGATAGGGGGGAGAGAGAGAGAGAGAGCCCGGGATAGGGGGGAGAGAGAGAGAGAGAGACCAGGATAGGGGGGGGAGAGAGAGAGAGACCCGGGATAGGGCGGAGAGAGAGAGAGAGAGAGCGCGCCCGGAATGGCGGGGGGTGGGGGCTAGAGAGAGCCCAGGATAGGGGGGGTGAGAGAGAGCCCGGGATAGGGGGGAGAGAGAGAGAGAGAGACCCAGGATAGGGGGGGAGAGAGAGAGAGAGACCCGGGATAGGGGGGAGAGAGAAACCCGGGATAGGGGGGAGAGAGAGGAGAGAGAGAGCCCAGGATAGGGGGGAGAGAGAGAGAGAGAGAGAGAGACCGGGATAGGGGGGAGAGAGAGAGAGCGCCCGGGATAGGGGGGAGAGAGAGAGAGAGAGAGAGAGAGCGCCCGGGATAGGGGGGAGAGAGAGAGAGCCCAGGATGCGGGGGGGGGGAGAGAGAGAGAGAGAGAGCCCGGGATAGGGGGGAGAGAGAGAGAGAGACCCGGGGATAGGGGAGAGAGAGAGAGAGAGACCCGGGATAGGGGAGAGAGCGCCCGGGATAGGGGGGAGAGAGAGAGAGAGAGAGACCCGGGATAGGGGGGAGAGAGAGAGAGAGAGAGAGCGCCCGGAATGGCGGGGGGTGGGGGCTAGAGAGAGCCCAGGATAGGGGGGAGAGAGAGAGAGCCGGGATAGGGGGGTGAGAGAGAGCCCGGGATAGGGGGGAGAGAGAGAGAGACCCGGGATAGGGGGGGAGAGAGAGAGACCTGGGATAGGGGGGGAGAGAGAGAGACCCGGTATGGGGGGGGGAGAGAGAGAGAGAGACCCGGGATAGGGGGGAGAGAGAGAGAGAGAGACCTGGGATGGGGGGGAGAGAGAGAGAGACCCGGGATGGGGGGGGAGAGAGAGAGAGAGCCCGGGATAGGGGGGAGAGAGAGAGAGAGAGAGACCCGGGATAGGGGGGAGAGAGAGAGAGAGAGAGCCCAGGATAGGGGGGAGAGAGAGAGAGAGAGAGAGAGACCGGGATAGGGGGGAGAGAGAGAGAGCGCCCGGGATAGGGGGGAGAGAGAGAGAGAGAGAGAGAGAGCGCCCGGGATAGGGGGGAGAGAGAGAGAGCCCAGGATGCGGGGGGGGGAGAGAGAGAGAGAGAGAGCCCGGGATAGGGGGGGAGAGAGAGAGAGAGACCCGGGATAGGGGAGAGAGAGAGAGAGAGACCCGGGATAGGGGAGAGAGCGCCCGGGATAGGGGGGAGAGAGAGAGAGAGAGAGACCCGGGATAGGGGGGAGAGAGAGAGAGAGAGAGCGCCCGGAATGGCGGGGGGGTGGGGGCTAGGGAGAGCCCAGGATAGGGGGGAGAGAGAGAGAGCCCGGGATAGGGGGGTGAGAGAGAGCCCGGGATAGGGGGGAGAGAGAGAGAGACCCGGGATAGGGGGGAGAGAGAGAGACCTGGGATAGGGGGGGGAGAGAGAGAGACCCGGTATGGGGGGGGAGAGAGAGAGAGAGACCCGGATAGGGGGGAGAGAGAGAGAGAGAGACCTGGGATGGGGGGGAGAGAGAGAGAGACCCGGGATGGGGGGGGAGAGAGAGAGAGAGCCCGGGATAGGGGGGAGAGAGAGAGAGAGAGACCCGGGATAGCGGGGGGAGAGAGAGAGAGAGACCCGGGATACAGGGGGGAGAGAGAGACCCGGGATAGGGGGGGAGAGAGAGAGAGACCCGGGATAGGGGGGAGAGAGAGAGAGAGACCCGGGATAGGGGGGAGAGAGAGAGAGAGAGCGGGATGATGAAAGAGTTGTAACCAATTAGTATCAGCATTTATAGACAATTGAAATGTTTTTTTCCCCATTTACGACACGACAAACACATATCATACTTTAACCTATCATAGTAAAAGATCAAACTTAACATGAAGTCCCTATATATTTCGACCTGGAATATCCAAGGTCTACGCTCTTCTGTGCTCGACATGAAGAGTAGGACCCCAGAGTTCATAGATGAAATTAAAGATCTGGATATTATCATTTTATAGGAAACTTGGTGTAGAGGAGAAGGACACACTGGCCGTCCCCATGGGTACACAGAGCTGGTGTTCCCCTCCAATAAATTGCCAGGAGTAACCCAGGGCAGAGACTCTGGAGGCATACTGATTTGGTTTAAAACAGAGCTTAAGAATTGCATCAAATTTATAAAAAAGGGCGAAAACACATATGGCTCAAAATTGAGAGGGGGATTATCTCTAACACCCAAGATGTTTTCATTTGCGCACTCTATATCCCCCCAATGGAATCCCCGTACTTTAAAGAGGACACCTTCTCCAACATTGTGAGGGAGATTATCCAATTCCAGGCCCAGGGGAACGTGTTGATCTGTGGTGACCTCAACTCAAGAACTGGCGAAGAACCAGACTTCACCAATAATCAGGGAAGCAATTACATATTCGGGAATAACCACTTCGACATCCCTCCCATCCATACAGGCATAACTGCAACAAACAGACAAATGCTAATGGAAAACAGCTCCTGCAGCTCTGTCGAAGCCTGGTCTGTACATTCTCAATGGTAGGTTCATGGAGACCTCCTAGGAAGATCGACCTATTGCTCACCTCTTGGCTGCAGCACCGTAGACTATATGATTACGGATTTGGACCCATCCTCTTTCAGAGCATTCACAGTCAAACCACAAACAACACTGTCAGACCACAGTCAAATTACTGTGTATCTTAAAAGGACAGAAACAACCAACACAGAACACAACCCAGTAAGCTGTACAACACCAAAAAATCCTACAGATGGGCCAAAAACAGCACGGAAAAATACCAGAAAGCAATAAGCAATCAATCAACTCAAGCTCTCTTGGACATCTTTCTGGAAAACATATACACTCACAATAAAGAAGGCGTAAACCGGGCAGTGAATAACCTAAATAATATTTTTGATAATTTGGCAACAATGTCAAACTTGAAAGTTCGCAAGAATAAACCCAAAACAAAAACTATGAAAAATGGTTTGACCCAGATTGCCATAACATGAGGAAAAAACTCAGAAAATATCAAACCAAAACACAGACAGCCAGAAAACGAGGAATTACGCCTTACTTTGTCAGACACTAACACAATACAGAAACACACTCGGAACCAAAAAAGAGCAGTATATTAAGAATACACTCAGCTCCATTGAGGAATCCATTGATTCCAGTTGTTTCTGGGACAACTGGAATACATTACACAAAAAACAACACGACAAATTGGCCATTCAAAACGAAGACACATGGGAAAACCACTTTGAAAAATTATACCAGAAAAATACACTAAGCCCAGAGCAATACCAAATATGCAAAAAACTGGAAAAGCTCGAATTGGCCATAAAAGATAACCAAAACCCGCTAGACTCCATAATAACAGAAAAAGAGCTATTTGAAAAACTCAAGGACCTGCGACCAGGAAAAGCTTGCGGTGCAGACGGCATCCTAAGCGAGATGATTAACCACACGGACGATAAAATGAAATTGGCTATCCTAAAACTCTTCAACTTGGTTCTGAGTGTCGGTTACTTCCCTGATATTTGGAACAAAGGACTCATAATGCCCATATACAAAAGTGGGGACAAAGTTGACCCAAATAACTATGGAGGCACCTGTGTAAACAGTAACCTGGGGAAGGTATTCTGTAGTATCATAAACAAAAGACTTATAAACTTCCTTGAGGAGCACAATGTCTTGAGTAAAAGCCAAATTGGATTCCTACCAAACTATAGAACATCAGATCATATCTTCACCCTACAGACCCTAATTGACAAACATGTTCATCAAAACAAAAGCGATTCCATCTGGCACGACGGTCTATTCTTGAAACTTATTGAAAGTGGTGTAGGGGGAAAAACATATGATGTAATTAAATCAATGTATACAAACAATAAATGTGCAGTTAAAATTGGAGACAAACAAACAAAATACTTCCCACAGGGGCGTGGTGTGATGTAGGGCTCGCCCATCTCACCGACACTCTTTAATATTTACATAAATGAATTGGCAAAACTACTTGAACAATATACAGCACCCGGCCTCACCCTATATGAATCCAAGGTTAAATTCCTCCTCTATGCAGATGACCTGGTTCTACTGTCACCAACTAAGGAGGGTCTACAGCAGAACCTGGATCTGCTGGAGTCGCTCTGTCAGACCTGGGCCCTGACAATAAATCCCCAAAAAACCAAAGTCCTTATGTTCCAGCAAAGATCCAGACATCAGGGACCCCAAATAAATTTCACACTAGGAACAACTAAAATTGAACAAACCACTAACTGCACATACTTGGGCTTAAAAATCAGTTCTACGGGAAATTTTCATCTGGCTGTGAATGAACTGAAAGAGAAAGCAAAAAGGGCTTTCTATGCCATTAAAAAATCAAGCCAAATAGAAATCCCAATTAGCATTTGGCTCAAAATTTTTAAATCAGTAATTGAACCAATTGCACTCTATGGCAGTGAGGTGTGGGGACCACTAACACAACAAGAATTTGCAAAATGGGACAAACACCCAATTGAGATCCTACATGCAGAATTCTGTAAAAGTATCCTCCGTACTCAAAGGAAAACCGTAAACAATGCATGCAGGGCAGAACTAGGCAATATCCATTAATAATTACTATTCAAAAAAGAGCCACCAAATTCTGGAAACACCTAAAAATGAGCAACCCCCACTGCTATCATTACGAAGCCCTGAAATGCCAAGAGAGGACCATAAAGAAGAATACCCTCAGTCAACTAGTCCTGGGACTCAGTGAAGTTACTACTAACACTACTAACAATAACCAGCCCCAGGACAGTGACATCGTAACACAGAGAATTCGACCCAACACAATCGTCACTAAGCAAAAGGAAAAATATCTGTCATATTGGGCAGAAACAACAAAAAGCCAAACAAACTCAATTGCTACTTGGCCCCTAAACAGACAATACAACATGGCTGATTACCTGACCATGGTAAAGGATAGCAAACTGAGAAAAACCTTGACAATGTACAGACTTAGTGAACATAGCCTGGCCATTGAAAAAGGCAGACACAGGCAGACCCGGCTACCAAGAGAGGACAGGATATGCTCTAACTGCAGTCAGATAGTGGTGGAGACAGAGATGCACTTCCTCACAGCTTGTAGAAAATATCAGGGCATAAGGAGAATTTCTACCCAAAATTCACAAAAATATGCCCTGATTCAGAAATTTGAATGACGACCAAAAACTCCCATACATACCAGGGGAACAGAGAAATTGTGTAACCTTAGCGGCACACTATGTTACAGCTTGCCATAAACAGGGACAACCAGTAAATCTAAGAAAATAGTATATACAAATTATATGAATGTATATTTATACACTCAGGGATATATCTGTTTATACACTGTATGGATAGACCTGCGTTTATGTGTTCAACCATGAATGTTTTTCGATGCTTTGGCAACATAAGATGTACCTTGTCATGCCAATAAAGCGATTTGAATTGAATTGAATTGAGAGAGACCCGGGATAGGGGGGAGAGAGAGAGAAACCCGGGATAGGGGGGAGAGAGAGAGAAACCCGGGATAGGGGGGGAGAGAGAGAGCCGGGATAGGGGGGGAGAGAGAGAGAGAGAGAGCCCGGGATAGGGGGGAGAGAGAGAGCGAGCACGGGATAGGGGGGAGAGAGAGAGAGAGAGAGAGAGAGAACCCGGGATAGGGGCGAGAGAGAGAAAGAGAGCTCGGGATAGGGGGGAGAGAGAAAGAGAGAGACCGGGATGGGGGGGGGAGAGAGAGAGAGAGAGAGCGAGCGCCCGGAATAGGGGGGGTGGAGAGAGAGAGCCCGGGATAGGGGGAGAGAGAGAGAGAAAGCCGGAATACGGGGGGTGGGGGGGGGGAGAGAGAGAGTGCCCGGAATACGGGGGGGAGAGAGAGAGAGAGAGACCGAGATAGGGGGAGAGAGAGAGAGAGAGCCCGGGATAGTGGGGAGAGAGAGAGAGAGACCGGGATAGGGGGAGAGAGAGAGAGAGACCAGGATAAGGGGGAGAGAGAGAGAGACCGGGATAGGGGGGAGAGAGAGAGAGACCGGGATAGAGGGGAGAGAGAGAGAGACCGGGATAGGGGGAGAGAGA
>NC_141012.1:53334923-53373305 GCF_052327205.1 Somniosus microcephalus | reverse complement strand
CTGATCACTCCAGTCAAACTGATGGCGAAGAGTTTCAACAAAATTGTTGATATCCTACAGGAACACCTAAATCCTACATCGCTGCTGATAGCAGAAAGATTTAAATTCCACAAGAGAAATCAGCATAAAGATGAGAGCAATGCTGATTACCTTACGGAACTACACGGGCTATCGAAGCACTGCCAGTTTGGAGCAGGACTGACAGATACCCTATGGGACAAATTTGTCTGTGGACTCCAGAGTGAAGGAACCCAGAAGAGGTTACTCTCAGAGAAAGAGCTGACGCTAGATAAGGCTTTCAGCGTCGCAGTATCGTATGAAGCAGCAGCAAGGGGAGCTGCGGAAATACAGCAAAACCCACAGGAATACGGCACCCATGAAATGACACGGGGATTTGAAAAATGTTATCGCTGCGGCAGAACAACCCATGACCAGAAGGACTGCTGGTCCAAGGACAAAACATGCAGGCAATGCGGAAAGATGGGACACATTGCACGAGTTTGCAGGTCCGGGAAGAAGACTAAAGACAACAAAAAGGCTACTAAGGAACAGTACAGGAAAGTACAAAAGAAGACGGACAGTAGTTCCGAAGACCAGAAGAGCGATAGTGAATCCGGGAACAAGAGACTAAGCTGTCTCAAACTACACAACGTAATCGCAAAAGAGGATCACCGAACCATTTGGGTCACCCTCACGATAGCAGGGTCCCAAGTCAAAATGGAATTGGATACAGGATCAGCCCTGACCGTCATGAATCGACGAGACTACGAGCGGCTATTCTCACACATACCCTTGAAAGACACATCCATTGTCTTGAAGACGTATACGGGGCAGAAAGTATACCCCAGAGGGAAAATAAGGGTGCCTGTCGAATACAACGGCAAGGAAATACAGAAATTGTATCTGTACATACTGCAAGATGGTGGACCACTGTTACTGGGACGTGAATGGATCAGAAAGATAAGTTTAGACTGGCACTCCATTCAGGCACTGACTGTGGCTGGTAAAAAGGATGACGACGTCACACCTGGACGATTGTCAAAAATCTTAGCTAACGCTAAAGAGGTATTTCAACAAGGATTGGGAACTCTTAAAGGCGTAACCGCCGCGATAAAAATAGAAGAGAATGCAATTCCCAAGTTTTTCAAAGCAAGACCGGTGCCGTATGCAATTCGCCCAGCTGTCGAGGCAGAGCTGGAGAATCTGGAGAATGCAGGCGTGTTATCTAAGGTAGACTGGAGCGAGTGGGCGACACCCATCATTCCTGTCATGAAGAAAACGTTAAACAATAAGTCTGAGGAGCCAAGGAAGTTTCGCATCTGTGGGGACTTCAAGGTGACTGTGAACCCAATCCTTCACACAGTACAGTATCCTCTTCCGAGGATAGAAGATATTTTCGCCTCACTATCTGGAGGGAAGCGTTTTACAAAAATTGACCTAGCACAAGCATATTTGCAGATGGAGGTTGAAGAATCCTCTAGGAAATATCTCATGATAAACACTCACAAAGGTCTTTACCAGTATAATCGACTGGTATTCGGAGTAGCATCAGCTCCGGCGATATGGCAAAGAGCGATGGAACAAGTCCTGCAAGGGATTCCGGGGACTCAGTGTTACTTGGACGACATCCTAGTGACAGGTGAAAATGACAGTGAACACCTTGCCAACCTAGAGCAGGTGCTCACTAGACTAAGAGAACATGGGCTACGAGCCAATCGCCCCAAGTGCGAGTTTTTTAAGAAACAGATATCGTATTGTGGCCACGTGATTGATGAAGAGGGGTTACATAAGTCCCCTGACAAAATTGAAGCGGTAGTTAAGGCTCCAGCGCCTGAAAATGTGTCGCAACTGAGGTCATTCCTCGGATTGGTGAATTACTACCATAAGTTTTTGCCGAATTTGTCCACAATTCTGCACCCACTGAACGCCCTACTACAAACTGAAGTAGCATGGAAATGGAGCGATGAATGTAAGCGGGCCTTTCAGAAGTGTAAAGACCTGATCACTTCAAGAGAAGTATTGGCTCACTACAACCCATCACTACCGATAAGATTGGCGTGTGATGCGTCTCCCTACGGCATTGGAGCGGTACTGTCACATAAATTCCTTGATGGTTCAGAGAGGTCGATAGCTTTTGCGTCACGCTCGTTAACTTCAGTCGAGCGTAACTACGCCCAGATTGACAGAGAGGCCCTCAGCCTGGTGTGGGGGGTGAAGAAGTTCAACCACTACCTGCACGGACAGAAATTTACTCTACTAACTGATCATCAACCTCTTGTCTCCATTTTCAACCCTCAGAAGGGCGTCCCGATAATGACAGCACAACGGCTACAGAGGTGGTCCCTTTTCCTAGGGGCACACCAATATGACATCGAGTACAAAGGAACTAAACAGCATGGGAATGCTGCTGGATTGTCACGCCTACCGTTGCCGACGGTGGAAGAAGCACCTGCAGTGGATCCTGTGGAGATATTCCACTCGACCATAGTCGAGTGTCTACCTGTGACGAATGCAAACATAGAAAAGGAAACACGAAATGACCCGACACTCTCCAGGGTCTATGATTTAACGGTGAAGGGATGGCCAGCACATGGCGAACCACTGTTGCCAGCATTCTTGCCGAGAAGAGAACAGCTGTCAGTGTGCCGAGGAACCTTGATGTGTGGATCCAGAGTAGTAATTCCACCCAAATTGAAGGATAGAGTGCTCAATGAGCTTCATGAGGGTCATCTGGGAGGGGTAAAAATGAAGAACTTAGCCAGAGCGTTTGTGTGGTGGCCGGGAATCGATAGAGAAATCGAAGAGATGACCAAGAGCTGTACAGGATGCCAGAAGGTCCAAAACGCCCCACCACAAGCCCCTCTACATCCATGGGAGTGGCCCTCATCTCCATGGCAAAGGGTACACATTGATTTTGCTGGTCCATTTATGGACTCGATGTTTTTAATTGCGGTGGATGCACATTCAAAGTGGCCAGAGGCAATAAAAATGTCCTCAACCACCACAGAAAAAACTATCACAGTCTTACGTACCATATTCGCCAGAAATGGGCTGCCTGAACAGATTTGCTCCGACAATGGGCCACAGTTTGTGTCTGAAGAGTTCCGGAGGTTCTTAAAGAACAATGGTGTTAAGCATTACACATCCGCCCCATATCATCCAGCCACCAATGGATTGGCTGAGAGGTTCGTTCAAACATTCAAGAAGGCTATCAAGGCAATGTGTAATGAAGACATACCCCTACAACACAAGGTGGATAACTTCTTGTTTGCCTACCGGAATGCGACACATGCGGTTACCAACCAAACTCCAGCCATGATGTTCTTCAATCGAAGACTAAGATGCCGCTTGGATTTGGTTAAGCCAAACATCAGAAGAGATGTGGAGAACAGGCAGTTTCAGAATATGAATGAAAGGCCAACCAGGAGTTTTAAGATAGGTCAACCAGTTTTGGCCTGGGACTACCGCACAGAGAAATGGCAGCCAGGAACGATCTGCACACAGCAAGGACCTCTAATGTATACCGTGGACGTTGGAGAGAGCATTGTAAGACGCATGCTGACCAGATTCTAGAGTCACTGGAAAATGCAAATCTACACCATGATCCGATACACCTGGTGATGAAACCGAAGTACCAATTGCATCTACCTCAGAATCGGTGATATTGGAAGCAGACGAACCAAACAACGACGTTGATCCCGAATCAACTTTGCTAGAAGAACCTGATACCCCAAAGAGGCGTTATACGGACAGAATCAGGAAGCCTCCTCAAAGACTGAATTTATAATTGCTTAACTTCAGCTAATGTGTATAGCAACTGTAATTGTAAATATGTTATTTAATTATTAATCGAATGTTATGTACTGTTTAGCTAAAAGGGGAGGAATTGTAGTGTCTGTACTTTGAAGAAGGAACTATATTCTGCAGCCCCTGTATACTGCAGTACCAGTAGTGACCACCCCTGTATATAAGCCTCTGTAGTAACTTTGTATAGTAGTTCCAGTTCTGCCTCCATTCAGTAAACACCTGTTCTAACCAACTGCTGCAGTCCATGTCTCAATTACACACGGACGTTACAGGGGGGGAGAGAGAGAGAGAGAGAGAGAGAGACCCGGGATGGGGGGGAGAGAGAGAGCGAGCGCCCGGAATAGCGGAGGGGGGGGGAGAGAGAAAGCCCCGGATAGGGGGGAGAGAGAGAGACCCGGGATAGGGGGGAGAGAGAGAGAGAGAGACCCATGATGGGGGGGAGAGAGAGAGAGAGGTGTAGTGTCCGTGTGTAGATAAAGACACTGAAGACAGGAGTTGGTTCATAGGTATTTACTAAGCAAGTCTGGGGGGGGGGTTTCTAAAGGATATACACAATACACAGGCTTATATAGCCCAAGTGGCAATTACCGGCATTACGCACACCTGGGGCTCTTAAAGGCACATACACCATAATTGCTCTTAAAGGCACATACACCACAATTCCTCCCCTTCTAGCTAACTAGTACATCATATTTTAAGTAATTATTAATTACATGTTATATGCAAAATAATCTACATTGCTGTATTAATTAATTATAAGTTAGTCTCTCAGGAGGCTTCCTGACTCGGTCCAGATAATGCCTCGGGGGTGTAGTAGTTTCTGGTGGTGTAGTAGGTTCTTCTGGCAAGGCTGATTCGGCTTGAAGGCCAGTGTCGGGTTCATCGGGCTCCAGTATCACCGGATCGGAGGTAGATATGGGTATCTCTACTTCATCGTTAGATGTATAGAGTGGTGGTGTAGGTTGTCCCTTTTCGGATGACTTGATGATTTGGTCAGCATGGCGCCTTATTATGCTGTCTCCGATGTCCACGGTATACATCAGTGGTCCTAATCGTGTGCAGATAGTTCCAGGCTGCCATTTCTCGGTACGGTAGTCCCGGGCCAAAACCGGTTGGCCTATCTGGAAGGCCCTAGTTGGCCTTTCATTCATGCCCTGAAACTGCCGGTTCTCCACGTCCCTTCGGATGTTGGGCTTGACCAAATCCAGCCGGCATCTTAGGTTTCTATTGTAGAACATCATGGCGGGAGTTTGGTTAGTAACCATATGCGTTGCATTCCTATATGCAAATAAGAAGTTATCCACCTTGTGCTGAAGTTTTATGTCTTCATTACCCATGGCCTTGATGGCCTTCTTGAAGGTCTGGACAAACCTTTCAGCCAATCCATTGGTAGCGGGATGGTATGGGGCGGACGTGTAGTGCTTTACCCCATTGTTCTTTAAGAACTTTCTGAATTCTTCGGACACAAATTGCGGTCCATTATCAGAACATATCTGCTCCGGCAGCCCATTCCTGGCAAATATGGTCCTTAATACTGTGATGGTTTTTTCCGTGGTGGTGGAGGACATCTTTATTACCTCCGGCCACTTGGAGTGTGCATCAACTGCGATTAAGAACATTGAGTCCATAAATGGACCAGCAAAGTCGATGTGCACCCTTTGCCAGGGAGATGAGGGCCACTCCCATGGATGTAGAGGGGCCTGTGGCAGAGCATTTTGGACCTTCTGGCATCCTAGGCAGCTCTTGGTCATGTCTTCGATGTCTCCATTGATACCTGGCCACCATACAAACGCCCTAGCTAGGTTCTTCATTTTCACTCCACCCAGATGCCCCTCGTGAAGCTCCTTTAGCACTTTATCCTGGAGTTTGGGTGGAATCACCACTCTGGATCCACACATCAAGGTTCCTCGGCACACTGACAGCTGTTCTCTTCTTTGCGAGAATGCTGGCAACAGTGGTTCGCCATGTGCTGGCCATCCCTTCACTGTTAAATCGTAGACCCGTGAGAGAGTAGGGTCATTTCTTGTCTCCCTTTCAATGGCAGAATTTGTCACCGGTAGACATTCCACTATGGTAGAGTGGAATATCTCTACTGGGTCTACTGTAGGTGCCTCTTCTATCGTTGGCAACGGTAGGCGTGATAAACCGTCAGCATTCCCATGCTGTTTTGACCCTTTGTATTCAATGTTGTATTGGTGTGCCCCTAGAAAAAGGGACCACCTCTGTAGTCTTTGTGCCGTCATAATGGGGACACCTTTTTTAGGGTTGAATATGGAGATGAGGGGTTGATGGTCAGTCAGCAAGGTAAATTTTTGTCCGTGTAGGTAATGGTTGAATTTCTTCACTCCCCATACCAGGCTGAGTGCTTCCCTGTCTATCTGGGCATAGTTACGCTCAGCTGAGTTCAATGAGCGTGACGCAAAAGCTATCGGCCGTTCCGAGCCATCAGGGAATCTATGGGACAATACCGCTCCTATGCCGTAAGGGGATGCATCGCACGCCAGTCTGATTGGTAGTGATGGGTTGTAATGAGCCAAAATTTTCTCGGATGTGATTAAGTCTTTACATTTATGGAAGGCACGTTTACAGTCTTCGTTCCATTTCCAAATCACTCCTGTCTGTAGAAGATCATTAAGAGGGTGTAGAATAGTTGATAAGTTCGGTAAAAATTTATGATAGTAATTTATTAATCCCAGGAATGACCTTAATTGTGAAACATTTTCAGGTGCTGGGGCTTTTATAACTGCTTCAATTTTTTCAGGTGACTTATGCAACCCTTCCTTATTAATTATGTGGCCACAATATGATATCTGATTTTGGAAAAATTCGCACTTGGGGCGATTTGCTCGTAGGCCCCGTTCTTTCAGCCTAGTGAGCACCTGCTCCAAATTGGCAAGGTGCTCGTTGTCGTTTTCTCCTGTTATAAGGATGTCGTCTAGGTAGCATTGAGCCCCCGGAATCCCTTGCAGGACTTGCTCCATAGCTCTTTGCCAGATAGCTGGAGCTGATGCTATTCCAAAAACCAGTCGATTGTACTGGTACAGGCCTTTGTGTGTGTTTATTGTGAGATACTTTTTAGAGGTCTCCTCAACCTCCATCTGTAGATATGCCTGTGCCAAGTCAATTTTTGTGAAACGTTTCCCTCCGGATAGTGAGGCGAAAATATCTTCTATCCTCGGAAGAGGATACTGTACGGTGTGAAGGACCGGGTTTACAGTCACCTTAAAGTCCCCACAGATGCGAATTTTTTTCTGTTCCTCAGAGTTATTTTTCAATGTTTTTTTCATGACTGGAACGATGGGTGTTGCCCATTCGCTCCAATCTATTTTGGATAACACGCCTGCCTTTTCCAAATTCTTCAGCTCTGCCTCGACTGCCGGACGTATTGCGTATGGCACCGGTCTTGCCTTAAAAAATTTTGGAATTGCTGTATCTTCCACTTTTATTGAGGCGGTGATGCCTTTCAAGGTTCCTAGTTTCTCTTGAAACACTTCTTTGGCGTTGGCCAAGATGTCTTTTAATCGTTCAGGTATGATGTCATCATTGTTTTTTTCCTTACTGGTCACCGTCAGTGCCTGAATGGAGTGCCAGTCTAAACGTATCTTCCTTATCCATTCACGTCCCAACAACGGTGGACCACCATCTTGTAGAATGTATAAATACAACTTTTGTATTTCTTTGCCGTTGTATACCACAGGCACCCTTATTTTTCCTTTGGGGTAGACTTTCTGCCCCGTATATGTTTTTAAGATAATGGATGTGTCTTTTAGAGGTATATGCGAAAATAGCCTCTCGTAATCTCGTCGATTTATTACGGTTAGAGCTGATCCTGTATCTAGCTCCATTTTAACTGGGGACCCTGCTATTGTGAGGGTAACCCAAATGGTTTGGTAATCCTCTTTGGCAAGTACATTATGTAATTTGAGACAGCTTAGTCTCTTGTTTCCGGAGTCGCTATCGTTATTCTGGTCTTCGGAGCTATTGTCCGTCATCATTTGTACCTTCCTGTACTTTTCTTTATTGATTTTTTGTTTTCTGTCAGTGGATTTATTTTGTCCAGATTGGCATACCCGTGCAATGTGTCCAATCTTACCACATTGCCTGCATGCTTTGCCCTTGAACCAGCAGTCCCTCTGGTTATGGGTGGATCTGCCGCAGCGATAACATCTTCCGAACTCCTGTGTCATTTTATGGGTGCCGAAGTCTTGTGTCTCTTGTTGTATTTCTGCAGCTCCTTTTGCTGCTGCTTCGTATGATACAGCCATACTGAAAGCTTTGTCCAATGTTAAATCTTTTTCAGAAAGCAGTCTTTTTTGTGTTCCTTCACTTAAGAGACCGCAAACAAATTTGTCTCGAAGATAATCCGATAGTCCTGCTCCGAATTGGCAGTACTTTGATAGCTTTCTTAATTCGGTTAGGTAATCAGCGTTACTTTCATTCTTGTGTTGATTTCTCTTGAAGAACTTGAATCGTTCCGCTATCAGCAGCGGTGTTGGGTTTAAATGCTCCTGCAGGGTATCAACAATTTCTTTAAAAGTCTTGTCCTTTGGTTTGGCTGGAGTGATTAAATTTCGTAACAGCCCGTATGTCTTTGCGCCCATTAAGTTCAGAAGTACTGAAGCTTTTTTTTCATCTGTTATTCCATTTGCAGTGCAATAAACCTCTACTCTTTCCACGTATGTGGTCCAATCTTCTATTTCGCCATCAAAAGCCTCAATATTACCAGATTTAG
Source organism: Somniosus microcephalus (assembly GCF_052327205.1). NCBI lineage: Eukaryota > Metazoa > Chordata > Chondrichthyes > Squaliformes > Somniosidae > Somniosus > Somniosus microcephalus. The sequence goes on along the minus strand of NC_141012.1, from coordinate 53,364,766 downwards.
GCATTTCAGAAAAGATATGGCGCTTCCCGCGCTTTTTTTTCTCTCTGTAGCAACGATATGGCGCTTCCCGTGCTTTCCCGCCGCTGCTACCGATAACAACGCTGTTTTACTGTGGTTTCCGTTTATTCACTGTTGGAGACTCGTTCCCAACGGAGGTCTAAACGCTGACCTGCTTGCCGCGCCGGCTGTCTCTTGAGTGCACCCTCCCAGTCCGTTATTGCTTGCCTCCGATTTCGCTGCCTGTCTCAGCTGTAGAGCCCGCCGCTGGAGCTCCAGCCTGACGCCCAGGAAGGATTAGCGCAGTACCTGTCACCAGCTTGGCCAGCTGGTGAAACCACAGTTTCTCTTACTTCCTTGAGTCTTCTGGACGCTGGAGGAATCGATGTCCTTGAGGTGCTGCCGAATTGCAGGTAAGTCCGTTTCCACTTCGTCGCCACTGTAGTGTCCGTGTGTAGATAAAGACACTGAAGACAGGAGTTGGTTCATAGGTATTTACTAAGCAAGTCTGGGGGGGGGGGTTCTAAAGGATATACACAATACACAGGCTTATATAGCCCAAGTGGCAATTACCGGCATTACGCACACCTGGGGCTCTTAAAGGCACATACACCATAATTGCTCTTAAAGGCACATACACTACAAGAGGGACCCGGGATGGGGGTCAGAGAGAGAGCGAGTGCCCGGAATAGGGGGGGGGGAGAGAGAGAGCCCGGGATAGGGGGGAGAGAGAGAGAGAAAGCCTGGTATACGGTGGGGGGCGGGGGGAGAGAGAGAGCGCCCGGAATAGGGGGGGAGAGAGAGAGAGAGAGAGCCTGGGATAGGGGGAGAGAGAGTGAGAGCCCGGGATAGGGGGAGAGAGAGTGAGAGCCCGGGATAGGGGGTGAGAGAGAGAGAGAGACCCGGGATGGGGGGGGGAGAGAGAGACCCGGGATGGGGGGGGAGAGAGAGACCCGGGATGGGGGGGAGAGAGAGAGAGAGAGACCCGGGATAGTGGGGAGAGAGAGAGAGACCCGGGATAGGGGGGAGAGAGAGAGAAACCCGGGATGGGGGGGGGGAGAGAGAGAAACCCGGGATAGTGGGGAGAGAGAGAGCCCGGGATAGGGGGGAGAGAGAGAGAGAGAAAGCCCGGGATAGCGGGGAGAGAGAGAGAGAGAGACCCAGGATGGGGGGGAGAGAGAAAGAGAGAGACCCGGGATGGGGGGGGAGAGAGAGAGAGAGAGCGAGCGCCCAGAATAGCGGGGGTGGCGAGAGAGAGACCCCTCCCACCCACTCTACCATTGGGAGCCATAACCCAAACAGGGCCACCACTGTCCCCCACCCCCCCATACAAAACCAACAACAGAACCGTGCTTTTGTACCTGACCCCAGACCCCCCTCTAAACCACAGACTGTAGACGAAGAACTGAGAAAGATCAGGACGATGTTAAGCACCCTGATGGAAAGCCGGAGAGGAATGCACTAAATTATTAATATTGTTATTTTATCATTACTATTACTATTATTAGATAGCAGTATGTGCATGCCTCATGAAATTTATACTAAATCGTCATTTAGCATTATAGAAACTAGTGTTTTCACACTCGTCCCACAAAATAGGTCCATTTTATTTCATTTTTGAACTATATAAATGCGTTCTTTCCACATAAGCTGCTGGAATATCCAGGGTCTCCGCTCCTCAACTTTTGGGATGAAGAGTACAGACCCTGAATTCCTAAAAAGCTATAAAAGACATTGATATAATTGTGTTAACAGAAACATGGTGCCAAAAGGACGTGCCCACCCACTGTCCTCCAATGTACTATGAAATCATTGTGCCCTCAGTAAAGAACACTAAGACACGCAAGGGCAGAACCTCCGGGGGAATCTTGGTGTGGTATAAAGGAGAACTGGACAAACACATCTCACCGATAAAACAGGGGAAATCACATGTATGGCTAAAATTAGATAAAAATATAGGAATAGCTAAAAAAGATGTCTACTTATGTGCGATCTACATACCTCCAATAGAATCGCCATATTTTGAAGAGGAGTTATTTGATACTCTCCACATGGAAATCAGCCATTTCCAGGCCCAAGGTAAGGTGCTACTATGTGGGGACCTAAATGCAAGGACCGGATGTGAACCTGACTTTATAGACCCACAGGGCAACAACCATGTGTTTGGCCAGACCCCTTTATATGTCACACCAGCCATCGTAAATCGGAACAACCTTGACTGTGAAATAAATAAAAGCGGTAGGGAGGTAGTGCAACTCTGCCGAGCCTTAGGCCTGTACATAGTTAACGGTAGGTTCAGAGGGGACTCCTTAGGGAGACTCACATATTCCTCAACTCTTGGGTCTAGTGTGGTGGATTATACAATCACTGACCTGGACCCCTGCGATATCAACGCATTCACTGTCAGGCAGCAATCCCCCCTCTCAGACCATAACCAAATAAATGTGTACCTTAAACTTTCTGCCCAAACTACAGACACAAAAAAGGAACCCAGTAAGCTCCATAAAATAAACCAGACATACAGATGGGCCCCAGACAGTGGAGATAAATTCATCACAGCACTAAATTCACCTGATCTCACAAGTAAAATATCAAAATTTAAAGAAAATCTATATGAGATCACCAGAGATGGTGTAAACATGGCCATAGATGATATAAATATGATCTTCCATGAGGCAGCTGTAAAAGCCGACCTTGTGAAACAGAAGAGGAAACGTTACAAAAGACAAAATAAAAATGAGAAATGGTTTGACCACGAATGCAAAAATGCCAGAAAAGACCTGAGAAAAATATCAAACCAAAAGCATCGCCAACCAAACAATCCAGACCTACGTATTAGATACAATGAGACCCTCAAAAGATATAAACACACCATTAGGAAAAAAACACAAAATTATACCCACAAAATACTCGAAGAAATTGAAAACTCCATTAATCCAAATCAATTCTGGGATATGTGGAATAACCTGAGTACAACACAATTGCAAGCATTACCAATCCAAGATGGCGACATCTGGAGAACACATTTTGAAAACCTCTACAAAGACATCCCAATAAACGAAACAAACCCAAGTCAACATCATATCACAGAAAAACTCCACACATTAGAAGCAACAATTAAAGACAACCAAAACCCTCTAGACTCCCCAATCACATTGAAAGAACTAGCCACAGAAACAAAATCTCTCCACCTAAAGAAAGCCTGTGGTCCAGACAACATCAAAAATGAAATGCTCAAGTTCACCAATATGGAGATGCAGGGTGCTGTACTCAAGTTATTCAACATCATATTACGTTCAGGCTGTTTTCCCGATATCTGGTGCCAAGGACTAATCTCTCCCATATATAAAAGTGGAAACAAATCAGACCTAAATAACTACCGCGGCATCTGTGTCAACAGTTGTCTAGGGAAGTTATTCTGCAGTATTCTAAATAGTAGATTACTGGATTTTCTTAACAAACATAATATCCTTAGAAAAAATCAAATAGGCTTTCTTCCAAATCACCGCACCACCGACCATATCTATACCCTTCACACTCTCATTGAAAAACATATACACCAAACAAAAAATGGGAAAATATTCGCCTCTTTCATTGACTTCAAGAAAGCCTTTGACTCTATCTGGCACGAAGGGCTCTATTATAAACTTCTTCAGTGTGGAATAGGGGGCAAAGTCTATGACCTTATTAAATCGATGTATCTGAAAAATAAATGCGGTGTCAAAATTGGAGACAAACGCACCGGTTTCTTCACCCAGAGAAGAGGCGTCCGGCAGGGCTGCAATTTGAGCCCGACCCTGTTCAACATATAAATAAATGAATTAGCAGACATGCTGGAGCAAAGCGAGTCACCGGGTCTCCGTCTCCTGGATGGAGAAGTGAAATCCCTGTTCTATGTGGATGACCTGGTTCTGCTGTCTCCCACAGAACAGGGATTACAGCAACAACTAGACCTACTCGACAAATACTGCCAAAATTGGGCCCTAACAGTAAATCTAAAGAAAACCAACATCATGATTTTTCAAAAAAGGCCCAGGTGTCAGGAAAACAAATACCAGTTTACTCTCAGTGATACCATCATAGGACACACTATGAGCTACACTTACCTTGGTCTAACCATTACAGCATCAGGGAGCTTCAGCATAGCAGTGAATGCACTAAAAGAAAAAGCCCGAAGAGCCCTATATGCAATAAAAAGAAAATTCTACAACATCCAAATCCCAATTAAAATCTGGCTCAAAATATTTGACAGCATAATCCTGCCCATTGCGCTGTACGGTAGTGAAGTATGGGGCCCGCTCAATCACCACAGCTACACTAAATGGGAAAAACACACAATAGAAGCCCTACATGCAGAATTTTGCCGAAGCATTCTTCGCACCCAAAGGAAAACACCAACAAATGCATGCAGAGCCGAACTAGGCAGATACCCACTGATAATAAACATCCAAAAACGAGCACTAAACTTCCTAAATCACCTCAAACCTAGCTCCCCAGACACCCTTCATTTTAAAGCCTTCCAGACCCAAGAGCTAACCCCAGAAAAGAGTCCCCTGAGTCAGCTGCTACTGAAACTAAGTACTCCTACTCAGCCGGACCCTGACCAGTCCCAGACCAACACTGCCGTCCAAACACCCATCCGAGTGAACCAAATCATTAAACAATGCAAAGAAACCTACCTGGAACATTGGAACAATGTAACCAAAAGCCAAAGCAGATTAGAATGTTACCGGGCCCTAAAAAGAGAATATAAACTGGCAGACTATCTCTCGACCATCAGAGACACAAAACAGAGACAGACCCTCACCAGGTACAGACTAAGCGACCACCAACTGGCAATTGAAAAAGGAAGATACAAGAAATCCTGGCAGCCTAGAGAGAATAGAATATGTGATCAATGTCTGGCCGGCGAGGTTGAGACAGAGATGCATTTCCTCCTAAAATGCGAAAAATTCAACACAACAAGAAACATATTATTTGACAAGCTCAGCCAAACAACCCCAGATTTCAAAGAATTGGATGACCTGTCAAAATTAAGATTAGTCCTGGGAGAAGGAGACAGACCATACCTTGGTGCCAAATATGTAACAACATGTCACAACCTGAGGACTGTTTAAAATTAATACTGAATGTACCCAACGATGTTCAACGACTTTAAATTAATATTGTTTAAACTAATATTGTATGTACCCAACGAAGGTCAAAATTGTTTGACACCTACAGAATGTTGGAAAACTGTACTTTTTGTTATGTAAGCTTTGGCAATATGGTTCCCTGTAAACTTTCATGCCAATAAAGCATTTGAATTGAATTGAATTGAATTGAAAGCCCGGAATACGGGGGGGGGGGCGGTGGGGGGGGGAGAGAGAGAGCACCCGGAATAGGGGGGGGAGAGAGAGAGAGAGCCCGAGATAGGGGGAGAGAGAGTGAGAGCCTGGAATTGGGGGGGAGAGAGAAAGATAGCCCGGGATAGGAGGGAGACACCCCGCGATTGCGGGGGGAGAGAGAGAGAGCGAGAGCGAGAGAGCCCGGGATGGGGGGGGGATGGGAGAGAGAGAGAGAGCCCGGGATAGTGGGGAGAGAGAGAGAGAGAGAGAGACCGGGATAGGAGGGGGAGAGAGAGAGAGAGAGAGAGACCGGGTTAGGGGGGAGAGAGAGAGAGAGAGCCCGGGATAGGGGGGAGAGAGAGAGAGACCAGGATAGGGGGGAGAGAGAGAGAGAGACCGGGATAGGGGGGAGAGAGAGAGAGAGACCGGGATAGAGGGGAGAGAGAGAGAGACCGGGATAGGGGTGTGTGGTGATTATTCCTTGTTTAGTAAAAGTATTGTGATTGGTTGTTTGTTAACTGCCTTGGGATATATGTTGTAATCTCATTGGTAGTTGATGATCACATGATGTGTTGTGGCCACCTTAAATTCAGTTCTTTTCCAGCTTTGGTTGGGACTGGATGTGGGAAGATGTGCTGCAGATTTTAAAGTTAATAAAGCCTAGCTTTGGAAGGCAAATCTATTCTTTATTTCAATTTATTAACTTTATGTTAGAATGGAGCGATATCTTCAACCAGAACGATTCAAGGCTGACCCCAATTCTGCTGGAGTGGATGATAAATGGAAACATTGGTATTGTACATTTTAAAACTTTTTGGGCGTGTTGGATCAAGAGTCTCTAAATAAGCTGAATATGCTGATCAACTACATTGCTCCAGATGTATATAAATATATTTTGGACTGTAAAACTTATGAAGTGGCTATTTCTACATTGGAAAAGATTTTTGTTAAACCAAAGAATGAGGTATTTGCACGTCACCTTCTATCTGCCCGTAGGCAGCAGGTGGGAGAATCTTTGGATACTTATTTACAAGCACTTCGGTGCCTTAGTGTTAACTGTAATTATAAGGCCGTGACGGCTGAATAATATAAGGAAGAATCGGTACGGGATGCTTTTATTAATGGATTACTGTCTAGATCAATTCGTCAGCGGTTGTTAGAAAATAAGACTTTGGATCTTAAAAGTGCTTTTGAGCAAGCTTCTACATTGGATGTGGCTCAGAGAAGTTCGGATTCTTATGCTCTTTTTAATCGGCCTGCGACTATGGTTTCGGCAGTTTTGGATGAAAAGGAATTATGTGGACTTAATGGGAGTGGTTTACTAGATTCTGAAACAGTTTCTACTTCGGCGGCTGTTGCCTCTAGGATTCAGAAGTGTTCTTTTTGTGGGAATATCCAGCACCCTCATCTGAAGTGTCCTGCTCGGGAGGCTGTGTGTAGTAAATGCGGCAAGAGAGGTCATTATGCACGCGTGTGCAAATCATCAGGTTCAATTACCTCCTCCTCTCCTGGTGTGGGAGGGCCCTCCTCCACTACCTCCTCTGTGACTATTCAGCCTTTAGATAGGGCGTTTATTGCATCAATTTCTGCTGCATTTGCTCATGGCCTAAACAAAGCTATAGTTACGGCTCAAGTTAATGGGTTGGAAGTGAAGGCCCTTATAGATACGGGCAGTACTGAGAGTTTTATAAGTCTTCAGTTTGCGAAGGAGAAGCATTTGAAAATTTCACCTGTTACGTATCAGGTGTGTATGGCTCAGACGACCCTTACTTCACAAATAGCTGGTTGTTGCTTTGTGAAAATGATTCTTCTAGGTAATACGTATACTGATATACGCCTATCTGTTTTGCCTAATCTCTGTGCGGATATTTTGATTGGACATGATGTGCTTCAGTTACACGAGTCTCTTAGTCTTTCATTTGGAGGGACTAAGCCACCTTTATCTATTTGTGGATTAACCTCTTTATCTATTTCTCCATTATCACTTTTTTCCAATTTGATGTCGGATTGTAAGCCAATTGCTACCAAGTCAAGAAGATATAGTAGTCAGGATAGAGAATTTATTAATTCTGAAGTTCAACGTCTCTTATTGGAAGGAATCATTAAACCTAGTTGTTCGCCTTGGCGAGCACAGGTAGTTGTCACGACTAACGAGAGACACAAGAAACGAATGGTGATAGACTATTCCCAAACTATTAATAGGTATACTCAATTAGATGCGTACCCTTTGCCTAAGATTGATGAGCTTATCAACAAAGTATCTCAGTATAAGGTTTTTAGCACTATTGATTTAAAGAGTGCTTATCATCAGATTCCTATTGTTAAGAAGGATCAACCATATACGGCCTTTGAGGCTGGTGGAAAGCTGTATCAGTTTTGCCGAATACCATTTGGTGTTACTAATGGTGTTGCTTGTTTTCAACGGGCAATGGATGCTTTTATAAGTGATAACTCCCTCTCTGACACCTTTTCATACTTAGATGACATCACAGTGTGTGGCAAATCAAGGGTGGAGCATGATTCTAATTTAAAAAGATTCCTTCAAGCTGCAGAAAAAGTTGGTTTAACTTTTAACAAAGAGAAATGTATCTTTTCGACGACTGAGGTAAATCTATTGGGGTATATTATCTCGGGAAACAAGATTAAACCAGATCCAGAACGTCTGCGACCATTGATTGATTTATCTTGTCCTACTAATTCTAAGGCTTTGCAACGAGTTGTTGGACTGTTTTCTTATTATTCTAATTGGATTGCAAATTTTTCACGGAAGATCCGGCCTCTTATTCGGGTTACGACATATCCTCTATCATGGGAGGCCAGGACATGTTTTGAGAATTTTAAAAAGGATATTTTAGGAGCAGTTGTGCATTCTATTGATGAGCAGGTTCCCTTTTTGATCGAGACGGATGCTTCGGATTTTGCAATTGGGGCTACTCTGAACCAAAATGGAAGACCTGTGGCCTTTTTCTCACGTACTTTGAACAATAGTGAAAAAAGACATTCTTCAATAGAGAAAGAGGCATACGCAATAGTAGAAGCATTGCGTAAATGGAGACATTATTTATCGGGGCGACATTTCACGTTGGTAACTGATCAAAAAACTGTGTCCTTTATGTTTGATGTTAAACATTTTGGAAAGATCAAAAATGATAAAATAATGAGATGGAGGATTGGAGTTGGCATGTTACCATTTTGACATAGTTTATCGTCCGGGGAAGGATAATGTTGCTGCTGATGCACTGTCGAGGGCTTATTGTTCTGTGATTCACGGAGATACGCTTATTAATCTTCACAATGCCTTATGTCATCCTGGGGTTATGAGGATGATACACTTTGTACGCAGTAAGAACTTGCCTTTTTCAGTTGAAGACGTCAAGCGGATGACTTCATCATGTTCTATCTGTGCTCGGTGTAAACCGAATTTCTTTAAGCCTCAACGAGCTCATCTTATAAAGGCTACTTCTCCTTTTGAACGTTTGAGCGTTGATTTTAAGGGGCCTCTTCCTTCAACTACTCAAAACCGATATATATTTACTGTTGTGGATGAGTTTTCAAGGTTCCCTTTTGCTTTTCCTTGTGCAGATGTATCAGCTGCTACAGTTATTAAATGTCTGACTCAACTTTTTGTCATCTTTGGGATGCCTGCGTATATCCATTCGGATCAGGGAAGTTCTTTTATGTCTTCCCAGTTGAAGGAATACCTTCAGAGTCGGGGAATTTCTACTAGTAGAACTACCCCGTATAATCCCCAGGGCAATGGACAGTGCGAACGATACAATGGGGTGATCTGGAAGGCAGTTATGTTGGCTTTGACATCCCGGAACCTTAAGAGTACACAGTGGGAAATGGTACTGCCTGATGCCCTGCATTCCATTAGATCATTACTTTCAACGGCTACTAATGTGACCCCCCATGAAAGGCTCTTTAACTATCCGCGGAGATCTACTACGGGATATTCGGTACCTTCATGGCTTACTATGCAGGGACCTGTGCTGCTTCGACGCCATGTTAGATTGTCAAAATATGATCCTTTGGTGGAGGAGGTGGAGCTGTTGGAGGCAAATTCCCAATATGCTCATATTCGATTCCAAGATGGGAAAGAAAGTACTGTTTCAATTAAAGAATTGGCTCCTTGTGGGGGCCAGCCCTCTTCTGAGGATATTAACAATAGTCATGATTCAGATAATGTGGATGCTGTTACAGATACTACGAATATTTCCAATCCGATTGCAGATAATTATACTTCTATTAGTCAGCCCTTGATAGATGTTTATGACCATCCCAGTTTACCTTCTGATGGGATTTCTAATCCGGAAACCGTTGAAAATCAGAATATGGATAGCCTTCCTGCTGAAGATACTTCTGTGCCTTCTGGTGTGGGAGGGCAAGGAATTTCACCAAGGTTAAGAAGGTCGACACGAACAAGATATCCGGTCGACCGATTGAAAATGGACTTTTAAATTGATAGTAATGTTTTAAAATTGTTGAAATATTATAGTATATTGTTTTAGTTGAGAGATACTTAATACTTATGTGCAATGTTACTATTTGTTGTTGTTCACTTAGTATTGTGTCATGTGAACAGTTTTATTCTTGTTGTGCATAGTTTTAGTTGTAAATAATTAATTATAAATTGTAAAGGTTATTTAGGTTGGAGTATATTTTAAAAGGAGGGGTGAATGTGGTGATTATTCCTTGTTTAGTAAAAGTATTGTGATTGGTTGTTTGTTAACTGCCTTGGGATATATGTTGTAATCTCATTGGTAGTTGATGATCACATGATGTGTTGTGGCCACCTTAAATTCAGTTCTTTTCCAGCTTTGGTTGGGACTGGATGTGGGAAGATGTGCTGCAGATTTTAAAGTTAATAAAGCCTAGCTTTGGAAGGCAAATCTATTCTTTATTTCAGGGGGAGAGAGAGAGAGACCGGGATAGCGGGGGGAGAGAGAGAGAGACCGGGATGGGGGGATAGAGAGAGAGAGACCCGGGATAGGAGGGGGGAGAGAGAGAGAGAGAGACCCGGGATAAGGGGGAGAGAGAGAGAGAGACCCGGGATACCGGGGGGAGAGAGAGAGAGAGAGACCCGGGATATGGGAGGGGGAGAGAGAGAGGGAGAGAGAGAGAGAGACAGAGAGGCCCAGGATGGGGGGGAGAGAGAGAGAGAGCGAGCGCCCGGAATGGGGGGGGGGGGGCGGTGGAGAGAGAGAGCCCGGAATAGGGGGAGAGAGAGAGAGAAAGCCTGGAATACAGGGGGGTGTGGGGGGGAGAGAGAGAGCACCCGGAATAGCGGGGGGAGAGAGAGAGAGAGAGAGCCCGAGATAGGGGGAGAGAGAGAGCCCGGGATAGGGGGGGGAGAGAGAGAGCGAGAGAGAGCCCGGGATAGGGGGAGAGAGAGAGAGAGAGAGCCCGGGCTAGGGAGGGGAGAGAGAGAGAGAGAGAGCCCGGGATGGGGGGGGGGAGAGAGAGAGCGAGAGAGAGACCAGGATAAGGGGGAGAGAGCGAGAGAGAGAGAGAGACCGGGATAGCGGGGAGAGAGAGAGAGACCGGGATAGGGGGGAGAGAGAGAGAGACCGGGATAGGGGGAGAGAGAGAGAGACCGGGATAGGGGGGAGAGAGCGAGAGCCCGGGATAAGGGGGGAGAGAGAGAGAGACCGGGATAGGGGGGAGAGAGCGAGAGCCCGGGATAAGGGGGGGAAGAGAGAGAGAGCTCGGGATAGGGGGGCGAGATAGAGAGAGAGAGAGCCCGGGATAGGGGGGAGAGAGAGAGAGAGAGAGAGACCCGGGACATGGGGGGGAGAGAGAGGGAGAGCCCGGGATAGAGGGGAGAGAGAGAGAGAGACCCGGGATGGGGGGGGGGAGAGAGAGAGAGAGAGAGAGAGAGAGAGACCCGGGATGGGGGGGAGAGAGAGAGAGAGACCCGGGATGGGGGGGAGAGAGAGAGAGAGACCCGGGATGGGGGGGAGAGAGAGAGAGAGACCCGGGATGGGGGGGAGAGAGAGAGAGACCCGGGATGGGGGGGAGAGAGAGAGAGAGACCCGGGATGGGGGGGCGGGGAGAGAGAGGGAGACCCGGGATGGGGGGAGAGAGAGAGAGAGAGACCCGGGATGGGGGGGAGAGAGAGAGAGAGACCCGGGATGGGGGGGAGAGAGAGAGAGACCCGGGATGGGGGGGAGAGAGAGAGAGAGACCCGGGATGGGGGGGGGGGGGAGAGAGAGAGAGACCCGGGATGGGGGGAGAGAGAGAGAGAGACCCGGGATGGGGGGGAGAGAGAGAGAGAGACCCGGGATAGGGGGGAGAGAGAGAGAGATGTTAGATCCGTGATTCTGAGAGTATGATGTTTTTCACTAACCACACGGATGCTGTAACTTAACAATCAACAGGTTATTACTGGAGTAGTGTAGTCTCAAGACTGGGGTACAGAGGCATGCTCAAGGCTTATATACAGCTGTGGTCACTGCCGGTACTACAGTATACAGGAGCTGTAAAAGTAGTTCTCTCTTAAAGGTACATACACTACAATTCCTCCCCTTTTAGATTGGTAGTACCCATAATATTCAAATAACAATTAACACTTTAACATGTACATTAAACAACAATAGTCCATTTATAGATTCAGTCTTTGGGGCGGCTTCCTGATCCTTTCGGGATAGCGCCATTCCTGAGGTTCTTGTTCTTGGTGCGGAGGCGATTCTGGCCCCTTTTCGTCGGTTATTTCATCCGTTTCCACTGCTACTGTTTCTGAGGTAGATGCTACCGGTATGTCGGGTTCATCCCCAGGGACGCGCGACATGGGGTTGACTCGTTCCTGTGACTCTAAGATCTGATCGACGTGGCATCTCACAATGTTCTCCCCGACATCCACTGTGTACCTTAATGGCCCCTGCCTTGTGCATATCGTTCCGGGTTGCCATTTCTCTGTTTGGTAGTCACGGGCCAAGACTGGTTGTCCTACGTTGAAGCTCCTTGTCGGCTTCTCATTGATGTGCTGGAATTGTTTATCTTCAACATTTCTTCGCACATTTTGTCTGAGCAAGTCCAGACGAGATCGCAACCTTCGGTTAAAGAACATCATGGCCGGGGTCTGGCTGGTGACTGCATGTGTCGCGTTTCGGTAGGCTAATAAGAAATTGTCCACCTTATGCTGTAGTGGAATTTCATCGTCGCACATGGCCTTTATCGCCTTCTTAAAGGTTTGTATGAACCTCTCAGCCAATCCATTGGTGGCTGGATGATACGGGGCGGATGTGTAATGCCTTACCCCATTCCTTCTCATAAATTTTTGAAACTCTTCGGACACAAACTGTGGTCCATTATCAGAGCAAATCTGCTCTGGCAAGCCATTCCTGGCAAATATGGTCCGTAGGACTGCAATCGTCTTCTCTGTAGTGGTTGAGGACATTTTTATCACCTCAGGCCATTTCGAATGAGCATCCACTGCTATTAAGAACATTGAGTCCATGAATGGACCAGCGAAATCAATATGCACCCATTGCCATGGAGAGGAGGGCCACTCCCATGGGTGTAGAGGGGCATGTGGTGGTGCATTTTGGACCTTCTGGCATCCTGAGCAGCTCTTGGTTAGGTCTTCGATTTGTTGATCAATTCCCGGCCACCACACATAAGCCCTAGCAAGGCTTTTCATTTTCACTCCCCCCAGATGACCTTCATGAAGCTCATTTAGCACTCTCTCCCTTAACTTAGGTGGAATCACCACTCTGGATCCACACTGTCCCCTGGCATACTGACAGCTGTTCTCTTCTGGATGAGAATGCTGGCAACAGTGAGTCGCCATGTGTTGGCCATCCCCTCACCGTCAAATCATATACCCGAGACCGCGTCGGATCATTGCGGGTCTCCTTCTCTATATCCGCGTTCGTTACTGGCAATCGTTCAGTTATTGACGAATAAAATATCTCGATAGGGTCCACTGCTGGTGCTTCCTCCACAGTAGGCAGTGGCAGGTGCGATAGCCCATCAGCGTTTCCATGCTGTTTCGTGCCTTTATGTTCTATTTCATATTAATTCGCCCCTAGAAACAGGGACCATCTTTGTAACCGTTGTGCAGTCATCACTGGAACGCCCTTCTTAGGATTAAAGATGGAGACAAGTGGTTGGTGGTCAGTCAGCAAGGTGAACTTCTGCCCATGCAGATAGTGGTTGAATTTTTTTACTCCCCATACTAGGCTGAGGGCCTCCCTGTCAATCTGGGCGTAGTTGCGCTCGGCTGAGGTTAGTGACCGAGACGCAAAGGCTACTGGCCTCTCCAACCCGTCTGGGAATTTGTTCAACAGCACTGCTCCAATACCGTAGGGTGATGCATCACATGCCAAACGAATTGGTAGTGCTGGGTTGAAATGGGCCAACACCTCTTTTGATGTGATCAATTCTTTACACTTCTGGAAAGCTCGTCTACGTTTGTCATTCCACTTCCATGGTACCCCTGTTTGCAGTAGGGTGTTCAGTGGGTGTAATACCGTGGACAAATTTGGTAAGAACTTATGGTAGTAGTTTACCAGCCCGAGGAACGACCTCAGTTGTGACACATTTTCCGGTGCTGGAGCCTTGACTACTGCCTCAATCTTTTATGGGGACTTATGTAACCCCTCTTCATCGATGACGTGGCCACAATACGAGATCTGCTTCTGGAAAAACTCGCACTTGTGGTGATTAGCTCGTAGCCCATATTCCTTTAATCTGGTGAGCACCTTCTCCAAGTTGGCGAGGTGATCACTGTCATTTTCGCCCGTGACCAGGATGTCGTCCAAATAACACTGGGTCCCTGGAATCCCTTGCAGGACTTGATCCATCGCCCTTTGCCAAATAGCCGGAGCCGATGTTACCCCGAACACCAGCCGGTTGTATTGATAGAGACCTTTATGAGTGTTAATCGTAAGGTATTGTTTCGAGGCTTCTCCTACCTCCATTTGCAAGTACGCCTGGGCTAGATCAATTTTGGTGAAGCGTTTACCTCCAGATAGCGAGGCGAAAATATCCTCAATTCCTGGAAGTGGATATTGTACCGTGTGAAGGACTGGGTTCACTGTCACCTTAAAATCCCCACTGATGCGGACCTTCTTTGGTTCCCCAGGCGTATTACTCAACGACCTCTTCATTACAGGAACGATGGGTGTAGCCCACTCGCTCCAGTCTACTTTGGACAGTACTCCTGAACGTTCCAACCCTTCCAGCTCTGCTTCGACAGCTGGTCTGATCGCATAAGGCACTGGTCTGGCCTTAAGAAACTTTGGGCTTGCATTTTCCTCTATTTTAATCGTTGCTGTTATGCCTTTTAGTGTTCCGAGTCCCTCCTGGAACACTTCTTTTGCGTCAGTTAGCATTTTTGACAGTCGTCCAGGTGTGACGTCGTCATCCTTTTTGGCCTCAACCTTCAGTGCCTGTATGGAATGCCAATCTAATTGTATCTTCTGCATCCATTCACGTCCTAGTAGTGGTGGTCCTCCATCTGGCAATACATATATGTCCATTTTAGGTATTTCCTGGCCTTTATATATCACTTTCACCCTTATTTTTCCTTTGGGGTAGACTTTTTGCCCCGTGTACGTCTTCAAGACAATCTCTGTAGCTTTCAAGGGTATATGTGAAAATAGCCGCTTGTAGTCCCTTTGGTTTATGACTGTTAGGGCTGATCCTGTGTCCAATTCCATTTTCACTTGGACTCCATCTATCTTGAGTGTAATCCAGATAGTCTGGTGATCCTCCATTTTGGTTACCTTATGTAGTTTCAGACAACCTAGCTCCTTGCTTCTGGAGTCTGTGTCACTTTTCTGTTCGTCTGAACTACTGTCCATCACCTTGTGTACCTTTTTGTACTTCTGCTGTGGAGATTTCTTACTGTTGGTTTTCTTCCCAGACCTGCAGACTCTTGCTATGTGTCCTGCTTTTCCACACTGTCTGCACACTTGGTCCTTGAACCAACAATCCTTCTGGTCATGTGTTGTTCTGCCGCAGCGATAACACTTCCCTGCTCTATATGACATTTCATTGGTGCCATATTCTTGCGGTCTCCGTTGTATCTCTGCAGCGCCCCTTGCGGCTGCTTCGTGTGATACTGCCATACTGAAAGCTTTGTCCAGCGTAAGATCCTTTTCTGATAGAAGCCGTTTCTGGGTTCCTTCACTTTGCAGCCCACACACAAACTTGTCCCTTAACGTATCTGCTAGTCCCACTCCAAACTGGCAGTGTTTCGATAGCTTGCGCAGTTCCGTTAGGTACTCAGCATTGCTTTCGTCTTTGTGTTGGTTCCTTTTATGGAACTTAAATCGTTCTGCTATCAGCAGCGGTGTGGGGTTTAAGTGGTCCTGTAGGATTTCTACTATGCTTTCGAAATTCTTGTTCACAGGCTTCTCTGGGGTTATTAGGTTTCGCAGTAACCCATAAGTTTTTGCACCCATGTAATTTAACAAAACCAGTGCTTTCCTAGCATCTGGCACTTCATTCGCCCTGCAGTACACCTCAATACGTTCCACATATGTCGCCCAATCTTCGACTTCATTGTCGAACGTAGAGATACTGCCACTCTTCGGCATCCCTGGGTGTGATTTAGCTGTCAAAAACGACATCTCCCGTGCTTTCCCTTCTTCTCCGCTGGCACAAAATGGGGTCTCCTGCGCTTTCCTTTCTTCCCGCGCTCGCCCTTCTTCTCCACTGCGGCTTCTAAAAATGGCGTCTCCCGCGCTCTTCCTTCTTCTCCGCGGCTCAATGGCGTCTCCCGCGCTCTCCCTTCTTCTCCCCACGGACACTGTTCAGCCCTTGAGCCCTGGCTGTGCTCTGCGCATTTTTTTTTGTGCACCTTTCCCGTTTCCGCCGCTCGGTCCTGAACCCGGCTGCTGCTTTACCCTTTCTCTCTCCGTTTTGTTTTTTCCTCGACGCCGCTTGCTTTTCAACCCCAGGCTGCGCCCTGTGTGCTTCACCCTCTATCTTACCCCGTCGACGCTGCTCGGCTTTTTCTCCGCCGTCGGTCGGCTCCAGCCGCCGCTGTCCGGGAAGGGTCTGCGCTGTACCTGTCGTCAGTCTATTGCTGATCGTCGTGGCTGGGGAACCAAGCCCGGCTCTCCACAGCCTCCCCTGCGATGTTCACTCTCTGCCGGACGACTGGGCGGTTGCTCGTGGTCGACGCCCGTGTTTCTGGCCTCGACTTTCTTCCACCGCCCTCCCGGAGCGAATCCTCGAAGGGAAATGCAGAGTTGCAGGTAGATTCGAATCGACACTCGTCACCACTGTTAGATCCGTGATTCTGAGAGTAGGATGTTTTTCAATAACCACACGGATGCTGTAACTTAACAATCAACAGGTATTTACTGGAGTAAGGTAGTCTCAAGACTGGGGTACAGATGCATGCTCAAGGCTTATATACAGCTGTGGTCACTGCCGGTACTACAGTATACAGGAGCTGTAAAAGTAGTTCTCTCTTAAAGGTACATACACTAAAAGAGAGCCCGGGATAGGGGGGAGAGAAAGAGAGAGAGAGAGAGAGACCAGGATAAGGGGGAGAGAGAGAGAGAGACAGAGAGACCGGGATAGGGGGGAGAGAGAGAGAGAGACCGGGATAGGGAGGAGAGAGAGAGAGAAAGAGAGACCGGGATAGGGGGGAGAGAGAGAGAGACCAGGATGGGGGGAGAGAGAGAGAGACCGGGATAGGGGGGAGAGAAAGAGAGAGACCGGGATAGGGAGGAGAGAGAGAGAGAGAGAGAGAGAGAGAGACCGGGATAGGGGGGAGAGAAAGAGAGACTGGGGTAGGGGGGAGAGAGAGAGAGAGAGAGAGAGCCTGGGATAGTGGGGGGGAGAGAGAGAGTGTGAGAGCCCGGAATAGGAGGGGGGAGAGAAAGAGAGTCCGGGATAGCAGGAGGAGAGAGAGAGAGAGAGGGAGAGAGAAAGAGAGACCGGGATAGGGGGGAGAGAGAGAAAGACCGGGATAGGGGGGAGAGAGGCGAGAAAGGCAGAAAAATGAACTCAGCAGGCAACACAAACCCCTTAAGGCCCAACAACCGGCTGACACAAAAACAACACACGCAGGGACACAGAACCCGTTGGATGTCCCCCCACATGAGGATGCCACAACCTCTTCGCCTTGCGACCAGAACAGGAACACACCGCAGGTCCCAAACCCCCCTCCTGTCACACAGCCTACCTCAGCAACTCAGTCAAAAACCAGCCCTCAGTTGAGTCCTGCCCAGACTACTGCTACCCAGTCTGAAAAGCCAGCCCCTCAGGCGGTCCTGCTGACTGACTCCAACGGGAAGTTTTTGGACCCCCAGAGGATGTTCCCAGGTCAGCAGGTCCTGAAAAAACGGTGCAGCACCACAGGCCAGGCAATGAAGATCCTGAACAAAGAAACCCTTGGAAGCCCAAAATGGCTTGTGATCCACACAGGCACAAACGACCTGCACACCCTACATGAAGGCACTGCTAGAGCAGTGAGCAGGATGGCGGAGAAGGCCAGCAAGGAATTCCCCGATGCGCGGATTGTGATCTCCACTCTACTGCCCAGAGAGGACACCCTAGCCTATGTAATCCACAACACCAACAGGGAGATCGACATGGGATGTGCTGCCCTCCCCAACGTCCACCTGGCCCAGCACCCAAACATCAACACAGGGGACCTCTATGACGGATTACATCTACTCAAACAGCGGGTGTGGATCTTCGCAAAAAACCTCATAAACACTGCCAAAGGACGCACCCCTCCCACCCCCTCTACCATTGGGAGCCCCAACCCAAACCGGACCACCACTGTCCCCCACCCCCCTATACAAAACCAGCAACAGAACCGTGCTATTGTACCTGACCCCAGACCCCCCTTTAGACCACAGGCGACTGTAAACCAAGAACTGAGAAAGATCATGACGATGATAAGCAGCCTGATGGAAAACAGGACAGGAATGTACTAAATTATTATTATTGTTATATTACTATTATTAGGTAGCAGTATGTGCATGCCTTATGGAATTTATACTAAATTGTCATTTAGCATTGTACATCTATAGAAACTAGTGTTTTCACACCCGTCCCACAAAATAGGTCCATTTTATTTTGATTTTGAACTATATAGATGCGTTCTTTCAACATAAGCTGCTGGAACATCCAGGGTCTCCGCTCCTCAACTTTTGGGCTGAAGAGTACAGACCCTGAATTCCTAAAATCTATAAAAGACATTGATATAATTGTGTTAACAGAAACATGGTGTCAAAAGGACGTGCCCACCCACTGTCCTCCAATGTACCATGAAATCATTGTGCCCTCAGTAAAGAACACTAAGATACGCAAGGGCAGAACCTCCGGGGGAATCTTGGTGTGGTATAAAGGAGAATTGGACAAACACATCTCACCGGTAAAACAGGGGAAATCACATGTATGGCTAAAATTAGATAAAAATATAGGAATAGCTAAAAAAGATGTCTACTTATGTGCGATCTACATACCTCCAATAGAATCGCCATATTTTGAAGAGGAGTTATTTGAAAATCTCCACATGGAAATCAGCCATTTCCAGGCCCAAGGAAAGGGGCTACTATGTGGGGACCTAAATGCAAGGACCGGATGTGAACCTGACTTCATAGACCCACAGGGCAACAACCATGTGTTTGGCCAGACCCCTTTATATGTCACACCAGCCATCACAAATCGGAACAACCTTGACTGTGAAATAAATAAAAGCGGCAGGGAGGTAGTGGAACTCTGCCGAGCCTTAGGCCTGTACATAGTTAACGGTAGGTTCAGAGGGGACTCCTTAGGGAGACTCACATATTCCTCAACTCTTGGGTCTAGTGTGGTGGATTATACAATCACTGACATGGACCCCTGCGATATCAACGCATTCACTGTCAGGCAGCAATCCCCCCTCTCAGACCATAACCAAATAAATGTGTACCTTAAACTTTCTGCCCAAACTACAGACACAAAAAAGGAACCCAGTAAGCTGCATAAACTAAACCAGACATACAGATGGGCCCCAGACAGTGGAGATAAATTCATCACAGCACTAAATTCACCTGATCTCACAAGTAAAATATCAAAATTTAAAGAAAATCTATATGAGATCACCAGAGATGGTGTAAACATGGCCATAGATGATATTAATATGATCTTCCATGAGGCAGCTGTAAAAGCCGACCTTGTGAAACAGAAGAGGAAACGTTACAAAAGACAAAAAAATGAGAAATGGTTTGATCACGAATGCAAAAATGCCAGAAAAGACCTGAGAAAAATATCAAACCAAAAGCATCACCAACCAAACAACCCAGACCTGCGTATTAGATACAATGAGACCCTCAAAAGATATAAACACACCATTAGGAACAAAACACAAAATTATACCCACAAAAGACTTGAAGAAATTGAAAACTCCATTAATCAAAATCAACTCTGGGATATGTGGAATAACCTGAGTACAACACAATTACAAGCATTACCAATCCAAGATGGTGACATCTGGAGAACACATTTTGAAAACCTCTACAAAGACATCCCAGTAAACGAAACAAACTCAAGTCAACATCATGTCACAGAAAAACTCCACACATTAGAAGCAACAATTAAAGACAACCAAAACCCTCTGGACTCCCCAATCACTTGGAAAGAACTGGCCACAAAAACAAAATCTCTCCACCTAAAGAAAGCCTGTGGTCCAGACAACATCAAAAATGAAATGCTCAAGTTCAGCACTATGGAGGTGCAGGGTGCTGTACTCAAGTTATTCAACATCATATTACGTTCAGGCTGTTTTCCCGATATCTGGTGCCAAGGACTCATCTCTCCCATATATAAAAGTGGAAACAAATCAGACCCAAATAACTACCGTGGCATCTGTGTCAACAGTTGTCTAGGGAAGTTATTCTGCAGTATTCTAAATAGTAGATTACTGGATTTTCTTAACAAACATAATATCCTTAGAAAAAATCAAATAGGCTTTCTTCCAAATCACCGCACCACCGACCATATCTATACCCTTCACACTCTCATTGAAAAACATATACACCAAACAAAAAATGGGAAAATATTCGCTTGTTTCATTGACTTCAAGAAAGCTTTTGACTCTATTTGGCACGAAGGGCTCTATTACAAACTTCTTCAGTGTGGAATAGGGGGCAAAGTCTATGACCTTATTAAATCGATGTATCTGAAAAATAAATGCGGTGTCAAAATTGGAGACAAACGCACCGGTTTCTTCACTCAGAGAGTTGGAGAGGGTGCAGAGGAGGTTCACCAGGATGTTACCAGGGCTGGAGCGCTTCAGCTATGAAGAGAGACTGGGCAGATTGGGTTTGTTTTCCTTGGAGCAGAGGAGGCTGAGGGGGGACATGATTGAGGTGTACAAAACTATGAGGGGCATAGATAGGATGGATGCTGAGGAGCTTTTTCCCTTAGTAGAGGGGTGAATAACTAGGGGGCATAGATTCAAGGTAAAGGGCGGGAGGTTTAGAGGGGATTTGAGAAAGAACTTTTTCACCCAGAGGGTGGTTGGAGTCTGGAACTCACTGCCTGAAAGGGTTGTGGAGGCAGGAACCCTCACAACATTTAAGAAGCATTTGGATGAGCACTTGAAATGCCACAGCATACAAGGCTACGGACCAAATGCTGGAATATGGGATTAGATTAGACAGGGCTTGATGGCCGGCGCGGACACGATGGGCTGAAGGGCCTCTATCCGTGCTGTATAACTCTATGACTCTATGACTCTAAGAGGCGTCCGGCAAGGTTGCAATTTGAGCCCGACCCTGTTCAACATATACATAAATGAGTTAGCAGACATGCTGGAGCAAAGCGAGTCACCGGGTCTCTGTCTCCTGGATGGGGAAGTAAAATCCCTGTTCTATGCAGACGACCTGGTTCTGCTGTCTCCCACAGAACAGGGATTACAGCAAAATTTAGACCTACTCGACAAATACTGCCAAAATTGGGCCCTAACAGTAAATCTAAAGAAAACCAACATCATGATTTTTCAAAAAAGGCCCAGATGTCAGGAAAACAAATACCAGTTTACTCTCAGTGATACCATCATAGGACACACTATGAGCTACACTTACCTTGGTCTAACCATTACAGCATCAGGGAGCTTCAGCATAGCAGTGAATGCACTAAAAGAAAAAGCCCGAAGAGCCCTATATGCAATAAAAAGAAAATTCTACAACATCCAAATTCCAATCAAAATCTGGCTCAAAATATTTGATAGTATAATCCTGCCCATTGCGCTGTATGGTAGTGAAGTATGGGGCCCACTCAATCACCATAGCTACACTAAATGGGAAAAACACACAATAGAAGCCCTACATGCAGAATTTTGCCGAAGCATTCTTCGCACCCAAAGGAAAACACCAACAAATGCATGTAGAGCCGAACTAGGCAGATACCCACTGATAATAAACATCCAAAAACGAGCACTAAACTTTCTAAATCACCTCAAATCTAGTTCCCCAGACACCCTTCATTTTAAAGCCCTCCAGACCCAAGAGCTGAACCCAGAAATGAGTCCCCTGAGTCAGTTGTTACTGAAACTAAGTACTCCTACCCAGCCGGACCCTGACCAGTCCCAGACCAACACTGCTCTCCAAACACCAATCCGAGTGAACCAAATCATTAAACAATGCAAAGAAACCTACCTGGAACATTGGAACAAAATAACCAAAAGCCAAAGCAGATTAGAATGCTACCGAGCCCTAAAAAGAGAATATAAACTGGCAGACTATCTCTCGACCATCAGAGACACAAAACAGAGACAGACCCTCACCAGATACAGACTAAGCGACCACCAACTGGCAATTGAAAAAGGAAGATACAAGAAATCCTGGCAACCTAAAGAAAATAGAATATGTGATCACTGTCTGGCCGGCGAGGTTGAGACAGAGGTGCACTTCCTCCTAAAATGTGAAAAATTCAACAAAACAAGAAACATATATTTTGACAAGCTCAGCCTTACAACCCCAGATTTCAAAGAATTGGATGACCTGTCAAAATTAAGAATAGTCCTGGGGGAAGGAGACAGACCATATCTTGGTGCCCAATATGTAACAACATGTCACAACCTGAGGAACAGTGAGTGACTAACGAGCACACCCATAGCATATATACTCTAAAAATGTTTAAATCAATACTGAATGTACCCAACGACTGTTTAATTTAATACTGAATGTACCCAACGAGGGCCAACGACTGTTTAAATTAATACTGTCTGTACCCAACGAAGGTCAAAATTGTTTGACACCTACAGAATGTTGGAAACCTGTACTTATTGTTATGTAAGCTTTGGCAATATGGTTCCCTGTAAACTTTCATGCCAATAAAGCATTTGAATTTGAATTTGATTTGAGAGAGCCCGGGATAGGGGGGGGGGAGAGAGAGAGAGCTCGGGATAGCGGGGGGAGATAGAGAGAGAGAGAGCCCGGGATAGGGGGGAGAGAGAGAGAGAGACCCGGGATACGGGGGGGAGAGAGAGAGAGAGAGACCCGGGATGGGGGGAGAGAGAGAGTGAGACCCAGGACATGGGGGGGGGGGGGAGAGAGAGAGAGGCCCGGAATGGGGGGAGAGAGCGAGCCCGGGATAGGGGGGAGAGAGAGAGAGAGAGCCCGGAATAGAGAGGAGAAAGAGAGAGAGAGCCCGGGATAGAGGGGAGAGAGAGAGAGAGAGAGACCCGGGATAGAGGGGACAGAGAGAGAGAGAGAGAGAGACCCGGGATGGGGGGGAGGGAGAGACCCGGGATGGGGGGGAGAGAGAGAGAGAGACCCGGGATGGGGGGGAGAGAGAGAGAGACCCGGGATGGGGGGGGAGAGAGAGAGAGAGACCCGGGATGGGGGGGAGAGAGAGAGAGAGCCCGGGATAGGGGGGAGAGAGAGAGAGAGAGAGCCCGAGATAGGGGGAGAGAGAGTGAGAGCCCGGAATAGGGGGGGGAGAGAGAGCGAGAGAGAGCCCGAGATAGGGGGAGAGAGAGAGCCCGGGATAGTGGGGAGAGAGAGAGAGAGAGAGAGAGACCAGGATAAGGGAGAGAGAGAGAGAGAGAGAGACCGGGATAGGGGGGAGAGAGAGAGAGACCGGGATGGGGGGAGAGAGAGAGCCCGGGATAGTGGGGAGAGAGAGAGCCCGGGATAGTGGGGAGAGAGAGTGAGAGAGAGAGAGACCAGGATAAGGGAGAGAGAGAGAGAGAGAGAGAGAGAGACCGGGATAGGGGGGAGAGAGAGAGAGACCGGGATAGGGGGGAGAGAGAGAGAGACTGGGATAGGGGGGAGAGAGAGAGAGAGCCCGGGATAGGGGGGAGAGAGAGAGAGAGACCCAGGATACGGGGGGGAGAGAGAGAGAGACCGGGATAGGGGGAGAGAGAGAGAGAGACCCAGGATACGGGGGGGAGAGAGAGAGAGAGAGAGACCCGGGATGGGGGGAGAGAGAGAGAGAGACCCGGGATGGGGGGGAGAGAGAGAGAGAGACCCGGGATGGGGGGAGAGAGAGAGAGAGAGACCCGGGATACGGGGGGGAGAGAGAGAGAGAGCCCGGAATAGAGAGAGAGAGAGAGAGAGAGCCCGGGGTAGGGGGGGCGGAGAGAGAGAGACCCGGGATGGGGGGGACAGTGAGAGAGAGACCTGGGATAGGGGAGAGAGAGAAAGAGACCCCGGGATAGTGGGGAGAGAGAGAGAGAGAGAGAGAGAGAGACCAGGATAAGGGAGAGAGAGAGAGAGAGAGACCGGGATAGGGGGGAGAGAGAGAGAGAGACCAGGATGGGGGGGGGGGAGAGAGAGAGAGCCCGGAATAGAGAGAGAGAGAGAGCCCGGGATAGAGGGGAGAGAGAGAGAGAGAGAGAGAGAGAGACCCGGGATGGGGGGGGGAGAGAGAGAGAGAGACCCGGGATGGGGGGGGAGAGAGAGAGAGAGACCCGGGATGGGGGGGACAGTGAGAGAGAGACCTGGGATAGGGGAGAGAGAGAGAGAGACCCCAGAATAGGGGGGAGAGAGAGAGAGAGAGCCCGGGATAAGGGGGGGAGAAAGAGAGAGAGAGAGACCGGGATAGGGGGGAGAGAGAGAGAGAGAGAGAGAGAGACCAGGATAAGGGAGAGAGAGAGAGAGAGAGACCGGGATAGGGGGGAGAGAGAGAGAGACCGGGATAGGGGGGAGAGAGAGAGAGACCGGGATAGTGGGGAGAGAGAGAGGGACCGGGTTGGGGGGAGAGAGAGAGAGAGACCGGGATAGCGGGGAGAGAGAGAGAGAGAGCCCGGGATGGTGGGGGAGATAGAGAGAGAGAGAGAGAGAGCCCGGGATAGGGGGGGGAGATAGAGAGATAGAGAGCCCGGGATAAGGGGGAGAGAGAGAGAGAGACCCAGGATACGGGGGGGAGAGAGAGATAGAGAGACCCGGGATGGGGGGGAGAGAGAGAGAGAGACCCGGGATGGGCGGGAGAGAGAGAGAGAGACCCGGGATGGCGGGGAGAGAGAGAGAGAGACCCGGGATGGGGGGGGAGAGAGAGAGAGAGACCCGGGATAGGGGGGAGAGAGAGGGTAAAGGATAGCAAACTGAGAAAAACCTTGACAATGTACAGACTTAGTGAACATAGCCTGGCGATCGAAAAAGGTAGACACAGGCAGACCCGGCTACCAAGAGAGGACAGGATATGCTCTCACTGCAGTCAGTGGGTGGTGGAGACAGAGATGCACTTCCTCACAGCTTGTAGAAAATATCAGGACATAAGGGAGAAATTCTACCCAAAATTCACAAAAATATGCCCAGAATTCAGAAATTTGAATGACGACCAAAAACTCCCATACCTACTAGGGGAAGAGAGAAATTGTGTAACCTTAGCGGCACACTACGTTACAGCTTGCCATAAACAGAGGGACAACCACTAAATATAAGAAAAGAGTATATACAAATTATATGAATGTGTATTTATACACTCAGGGATATATCTGTTTGTACACTCTATGGATAGATCTGTATTTTTGTGTACAACCATGAATATTTTTCGATGCTTTGGCAACATAAGATGTACCTTGTCATGCCAATAAAGCGATTTGAATTGAATTGAATTGAATTGAATTGAGAGAGAGAGAGAGCCCGGGATAGGGGGGAGAGAGAGAGAGAGAGAGGGCCCGGGATAGGGGGGGGAGAGAGAGAGAGAGAGAGAGAGAGAGCCCGGGATAGGGGGGAGAGAGAGAGAGACCCGGGATAGGGGGAGAGAGAGAGAGAGAGAGAGCCCGGGATAGGGGGGAGAGAGAGAGAGACCCGGGATAGGGGGAGAGAGAGAGAGAGAGAGAGAGCCCGGGATAGGGGGAGAGAGAGAGAGAGAGAGAGCCCGGGATAGGGGGAGAGAGAGAGAGAGAGCCCGGGATATGGGGGAGAGAGAGAGCCCGGGATGGGAGGGGGGGAGAGAGAGAGAGAGAGAGCCCGGAATAGGAGGGGGAGAGAAAGAGAGTCCGGGATAGCGGGGGGAGAGAGAGAGAGCTCGGGATAGGGGGGGGAGATAGAGAGTGAGAGAGCCCGGGATAGGGGGGAGAGAGAGAGAGTCCGGGATAGTGGGGGGAGAGAGAGAGAGAGAGAGAGAGACCCGGGATATCGGGGGGAGAGAGAGAGAGAGTCCGGGATAGTGGGGGGAGAGAGAGAGAGAGAGAGAGAGACCCGGGATATCGGGGGGAGAGAGAGAGAGAGCGAGCGCCCGGAATAGGGGGTTTGGAGAGAGAGCGCCCGGGATAGGGGGAGAGAGAGAGAGAAAGCCCGGAATACGGGGGGGGTGTGGGGGGGGGAGAGAGAGAGCGCCCGGAATAGGGGGGGAGAGAGAGAGAGAGAGCCCGAGATAGGGGGAGAGAGAGTGAGAGCCCGGAATGGGGGGGGAGGGAGAGCGAGAGAGAGCCCAGGATAGGGGGAGAGAGAGAGAGCGAGAGAGAGAGCCCGGGATAGTGGGGAGAGAGAGAGCCCGTGAGTTGCGGGGGGGGAGAGAGAGAGAGAGCCCGGGATAGTGGGGGGAGAGAGAGAGAGAGAGAGAGCCCGGGATAGGGGGGAGAGAGAGAGAGAGAGAGAGAGAGACCGGGATAGGGGGGAGAGAGAGAGAGAGACCGGGATAGGGGGGAGAGAGAGAGAGAGAGAGACTGGGATAGGGGGGAGAGAGAGAGAGAGAGAGACCGGGATAGGGGGGAGAGAGAGAGAGAGAGACCAGGATAGGGGGGAGAGAGAGAGAGACCGGGATCGGGGGGAGAGCGAGAGAGACCGGAATAGGGGGGAGAGAGAGAGAGACCGGGATAGGGGGGAGAGAGAGAGAGAGAGCCCGGGATAGAGGGGAGAGAGAGAGAGAGAGAGAGAGCCCGGGATAGAGGGGAGAGAGAGAGAGAGAGAGACCCAGGATGGGGGGTGTAATGATCAATAACATGTCATTCTATAGTGGACACTAGGTGGAGCCGTAGAGCTGTGTAGAGCTGTAATAGCTGTATGTATATAAGACTACACTACCCAGCTGTATGTATATTAAGACTACATTACCTATGAGGCACTAGGCTACCCACAAAGCAGCAGTCAAGATGGATGCCTCAACAGATACTGTACCTAGTCCACATGGGCTCAATAAAGTGTCTAGCAAAAGCTAGCTGTGTTCATAATAAGAATGTCTATTTATTAATGAACATAAGATGGTACCAGGATGATGAAAATCTGCTGAAAATTGTGAAAAGCGACATGGAGAATTTGAAGCCACCAGAGCGTTTGAAACTCACAGGAAATATCGACTACAATTGGCAGGCTTTTAAACAACAATTCAAACTCTACATTGCAGCCATCGGATTCGGTACGAAGCCAGACGCAAGGAAGATAGCGTTGCTGCTTACGGTTGCAGGCCCACAGGTGATAGAGGCATTTAATACATTTGTATTTAATCCAGAGGAGAACAGAGAAAAATTAGAAGATGTGCTATAAAAATTTGATGCACATTGCTCTCCCAAAAAGAATGAGACCTATGAAAGTTACATCTTCCATTCTCGGACACAGCAGCAAAATGAGACTTTTGATAGCTTTATAACTGATCTGAAACTGAAAGCACAGACATGTAATTTCTCTGAGCTGAAATCATCCACGATTCGTGACCAGATTGTGTTTGGTATTCATGATAAAAAAGTCAGGGAACGTCTGTTGAGAGAAACCGAACTAAATTTGGAAAATGCGGTGAAAATATGCCAAGCCAGCGAGCTAGCTCGAAAGCACGCGAAGACTTTCAGTGAAATCAATAATGATACGATTGTAATGAGTGATAATGCTACTGTTGGTGCTGTGTCCTACAAGGGGAAGAAACGTGGGCAGAACAGAAATGAAAAGCAATCGGAGGATGAAACTTTTAATTGTAAACGCTGTGGTTACAAACACCAGTTAAGACAATGCCCAGCGTTTGGAAAAATGTGCACAAAGTGTAATGGAAAGAATCACTTTGCCAAACAATGCTTTTCAAAAGTAAAAACTAAGAAAGGGCAACGAGTTAATGTAATTGAGGACACTGATTTAAGTGAGACATTTTTTGTAGGAATGGTGTCATGTGACAATATCAAAAAGGATACAGAAAATGTGCAGCCCTCAGAAATGGACAATGCTGAACATAAAGTTAATGCAGTAAAAGAGGACAAATGGATGATCCCACTGCAGGTAAATGGAGCATTAGTTACCTTGAAACTAGACACTGGGGCAAAAGCAAACTTAATCAGTATGAGTGACATTAACAATATGAAAGAAAAGCCCAAAATACAGAAAAAGTCAGTACTACTGAAGGACTATAATGGACAGAAAATAGATAGCTTAGGTGTATGCAGACTTAAAGTGACAGTCAAAGACAAAGTGCATCATCTCATGTTTTCTGTTGTGGCTGAAAGACTTAATTCACTACTGGGTGACAAAGCTTGTGAGGACTTAGAACTGGTCAAGAGAGTCTACCGTATAAACTGTGCCATAAGCAGACCAGATGACTTGGTGGATTCTGTAGTGAATAATTTCCAGGATGTGTTCAAAAGATTTGGCGTTCTACCATTCACTTACAAGATCCAGCTAAAGGAGGATGCTCAGCCAGTGGTACATGCTCCACGAAGAGTTCCAGCACCCCTGTGTGACCGGCTCAAGAATGAACTGGACAGAATGACCACACTAGGAGTCATCAGGAAAGTCAAAGAGCCAACAGGCTGGGTTAACTCCATGGTATGTGTAAAGAAAAAGAACAATGATCTAAGAATATGCATGGATCCAAAGGACTTAAATGCAAACATAAAACGTGAACACTACCAGATTCCCAAGCGAGAAGAAATCACCAGTGAAATGTCAGGTGCCAGATACTTTACAAAGCTCGATGCCTCACAAGGATTTTGGCAACTAAAACTGGATGAAGAGAGCACCAAATACTGTACCTTCAACACACCATTTGGCAGGTATTGTTTCCTCAGAATGCCTTTCGGGATAATATCTGCATCTGAAATCTTTCATAGAGCGATGGAACACATAATTGAAGGTCTGGAAGGAGTTCGGGTCTATGTTGATGACATCATCATCTGGGGCTCCACACTGAAAGAACACAATGAGAGACTGACTAAAGTGCTACAGAGCATACGCCGGAATGGACTGAAGCTCAACAAAGCCAAGTGTCAGTTTGGCATCCAGGAAGTCACTTTCCTAGGAGATAATCTATCTGGTAAAGGCATAGAGCCAGATATGGAAAAAGTAAACGCCATACTCAAAATGCCCCGACCCACTGACAAAAAAGGAGTGCTACGCATCATGGGGATGATAAACTTCATTGGAAAGTTCATTCCTAACTTGTCAGCCAAGACAGCCTGTCTGCGAGACCTGCTACATAAAATAAATGAGTTCGCATGGACAGAAACACATGAACAAGAGTGGATAAACCTCAAAACAGTGCTGACAACCACACCTATACTCACCTTCTTTGACCCAACAAAAAGAATCAAAGTGTCAACGGATGCATCAAAAGATGGCCTAGGTGCAGTCTTGCTACAAGCAGAGGGTGAAGATTGGAAGCCTGTTGCCTATGCCTCCAGGTCTATGACTGATACTGAGTGTCGATATGCCCAGATTGAAAAGGAATGTCTAGGCTTGGTAGTTGGACTAGCAAAGTTTCATGGCTACATATATGGACTTCCCACCTTCACAGTTGAGACAGACCACAGCCCTCTGGTTGCCATCATAAAAAAAAACCTGAATGAGATGTCTCCAAGGATTCAACGACTCATGATGAAGCTGCAAAGATATGACTTTGAACTGATCTACACACCAGGCAAATACATAGTGTTAGCAGATGCACTATCTCGAGCACCCACAATGAGTCATGTGAGCTCTACTGAAGAAGACATGGATGTTCATGTGAGTATGGTCACTGCTGCGCTGCCCGTGTCAGACACAAAATCAAAGCAAATAGCAGAAGAAACAGTAAAAGATACAGTATTACAAACAGTAATAGAGAACATTCATCATGGTTGGCCAAAAGGTTCCTGTCCAAAATATTTTCACATAAGGTCAGAATTGAGTGTCACAAGTGGACTATTACTAAAAC